>NW_026126145.1:0-167710 GCF_943737965.1 Phodopus roborovskii
GTCCTTCATCTCCTCCTCTACCCCACCTACCCCTTGTCCCATACGATTTCTTTTCCCCAAGGAGGGTGAGACCTTCCACATGGGATCTTCATAATCGGTCACATCATTTGGAGCAGGGCATAGGCCTTACCCCACATGTCTAGGCTGAGAGAGTACTCCTCTATGTGTAACAGGCTCCCAAAGTCTATTCCCAGACTAGGGATAAGTCCTGATCCACTACCAGAGGCCCCACAGACTGCCAAATCCTCCTAACTGACACCCAGGTTCATAGGGTCTGAGTCAGTCATATGCTGATTTCCCATTATTAAACTGGAGTCCATGAGCTCCCCCTTGTTCAAGTCAGCTGTTTCTGTGGATTTCTACAGGATGGTCTTGACCCCTTTTATCACTCCTCCCTCTCTGCAACTGGATTCCAGTTCAGCTCAGTGCTTAACTGTGGGTGTCTGCTTCTGCTTCCATCAGCTACTGGATGAAGGCTCTAGAATGGCATATAAGGTAGTCATCAATCTCATTATAGGGGAATAGCATCAAAGGCAGCCTCTCCACTACTGCCTAGATTTTTAGTTGGGGTCATCTTTGTGGATCTCTGAACATTTCTGTAGTGACCAATTTCTCTTTAGACCTATAATGGCTCCCTCTATTATGGTAACTCTTCACTTGCTCTCCTATATTTATACCAGACTCAATCTTCCTGCTCCCTCATGTTCTCTTCTCCTTTCCTCTTCTCCCCTGCTCTTTCTCCTGACTCCCTCTACTCTCCGCACATTGCTCCAACTTTGCTCAGGAGATATTGTCCTTTCCCCCTTCTTCAGGGAACTATGTATGTTTCTCTTAGGGTCATCTTTGTTTCCTAGCTTCTCTGGTGGTATGGAATGTAGGCTGTAAGTGTAGTAGAACTGTGAACAAATCTAAAATAGTATAAAGCTTTAAAATTTCACACTTATGTAACATAATCCCTTTTTAAACCGATTAAAGATGTATTATAAACATTTACAAATGCTTGTGCCCTTGAATGCTTTTGAAAATATTTATTTTCAACTGTGTACTCAAATGAAGCAGTCATTTATTTAATGAATATAATTAGGAAAATCTTGATAAGCATAATAGTTTATGAATAAGGCTGACATGAAACCAGTTGTTCCAGCAATTCTTTACCATCTGGTGGGTTAACATATCCTTTATTAGAAGATATCAGGATTTAGAACAGGTAACATTTTTCATTAAGAAGAGCTCAGGCCTATGTTCAATATACTTAACATTTTTTACTTAATACTAACATGAATGTTATACTGTTTCTATATCTAAGAATTTATTTCTGTTTATGAAAATAGGTGTTCATGAATCTTCTCAACTCAAAACAAATACAGTGATATGCTGAAAATGCAAATACTATATTGTGATGTATAGGGGAATGTTTCCTAGGAAATATTGGGATCTAATCAAGATTTTGAAAATATTACCTGGGGTTCAGCAGTCAATATGTGTATGTGGAACATTCATTAGATAAAATAATCTCATTGAAGATAGAAAGGCAGATTGAAGATTAGCGGTAGTCTATTGTAATCTACCAGGATTTTTCACCAGCACAAATACTGAAAAGGAGGAAGAGGAATAGGAGGAAAAACATGGAGGAGGAGGGTTCAAAAGAGAGTTGAAAACGGATAGAAGGAATGCAGAAAGAAATGGAGGGAGGAATGGAAGGAATGGAAAAAAGGAAGAAAGAAGGAAGCAAACTTTGTGCAATTGTGCATTCTTTAATCCTAACATATGTGAGGCAGTTGTGGCAAAATAACTTCTGTGACTTTGAGGCCACCCTTAGCTACATAATGAGTTCAAGATTATTTCAACAATTTCAAGATACAAACTAAAGCAATATTTTTAGTAAACATGAGTAAGAGCTTAAAAAAATTGAATTATAGATTACTGTCCAAACTTGGAGACTGTCATTGTGAATCTTCTAAGAATCTATAGTATATACCACATAATTATGACAATTTGATGTGAGGAGCTAAAATATGCTCATAAAATCACCTATGCTTCATTCATTGTGGAAATAACTGGGATATATTTTTCCAGGTATTTCTGATATTACAGAATCTCTTTGGCAAATATGAAGAAAGACAATAGTTTATGCTGGAACAAACTCTGATTGTATGATGATTGAGAACAATATATTCTTCAGCACTTTCTTGGACTTTGAGTGTGTGGGGAAAATTAAGAATCAAGATGTCATTTAAACTTCAAACTTCAGAGCTCTGTTACAAAAATCCATGTGCATTCTTAAGAACAACATCAATTTTTAAAGCCTAATAAGCATAAAATAAAAGTTGAGAATCACTATTCAACATAGTAATTAGTGGCAGACTGAGCTAAGGAAGGAAAATGTTTGAAGGCAATTCCAAGAGAAATAAAAGTTTAAAACAGATCAGATTCCCAAAGGAAGCAATCCTAAAGATTGACATTAGCATACAAGATATATATTTGGGACTGATGTTATCTAAAAGTGTATGTCACAGGGAGAAAAAGTGAAACACTTGGAGGTGGCAATGCTGGAGGTAATACACTCCCAACAAAAGCCTCAGCTGATCTCCTGAATCACAGCACTGTTGAGGGTTCAGGATGATTGGGAGGTGGGGCAAATATGTCTAGCCTTTATGGTAATCATACATGCCAATATTTTTTTTAATAGAGGAATCTCATTGAGAGGACTGAGAACAAAATGCTATCTTTTAATAGCATCCCTGCATTTAGGGGTCTAATTACCTCACAGGTATGATTAATGATATTTGATTATAAGTAAATGGGGCTGACAGTAGTACTCACAAAACCTAGGGAAAGGAATACTGTTAAAGAGAAAAAATAATAAATAAAAGATATCTTAACACCATGGAAAAAACTGAGATTAAAGTAAACATTTTTTTTTTTTTTTTTTTTTTTTTTTGGCCAGTATACTTCAGATAAAAATACGGACGTTAATTTAGGCAGGACTATGTGGACTCTAATTTCATCAATATAGCATTATACTAATGAGAAAAATGAAAGGAATGAAAAGGTAAGAAAGACCATTATTTAATGAGTTCAATTTTCTTAGGCCAAGGCAGAAATGATATGGTAATGATGACCTTCTTTAGAACATGATGAAATTAAATTTAATAATTTACTTTCTTTGATACCTATACAATAACTTCTCTATCCTGGGTAAGAACTTCAACTTGCTTCAACTTGAGAAGATAATTTTATTGTTTTAATGCCAGATTGGTGAAATACAAACTACAGGATTGAACTAGCAATTGAAGTAGAGAAATAGATTAATCCATTTTTATTCTTTCAGAAGAACATTTTTTTTTGGAAAAGGAAAATATTTAGGTGAAAATATTTAGATGTGGGTGTTAACTTACACTTTGTTAATAGCAAACTTTGGAGGTATTTTGATTGCAATGAAATAATATGCTTCAAAGCACACATTGAATAATTTATATTTGGCTACAAAGCCTGCATACTCATAATATATCAGTAACACTGGTAAGGAAGAAAGGAGACAATGTAGTTTCACACACAATAATGACAATGTGGGAGAACCTACAGCTAATATAACTAAGCTTTTCTAGTTCATCTTTTCCACATATATAGAACAAATATGTCTAAAGAGTGAGTCTCTGAAATGACACTCCTAAATTCCATATGGAGACACCACTTTAGGCATGTTGATACCCTCTAGTTTGTGAATAACAAGATATAATATGTCTGTAAAAAGAAAATGTGAATAACAGTAAATAGGTAAACATCTAAACTTGTGGCATTTGCTTTGCTTTGTTATCAGTTACTTCCATGGAGACCAATTGGGCATAAGAGTTTTAATTTGTTTTCTGACACTGGGATGCTCACAGTACTTAAATAATCACATATGTAACTCAGGTCTATGAATTATGAATGGAAACCCTTAAGATGAAATAGTTGGAAAAGAAAAAATGAAATGTATTCAAGATATCAAAATATGTGCACTCTTTAACAGAGTTACCAACACAATGTAGATGTATTTGCCATAGTTTTTTTTATAATTTTGAAGTAGTGCATATATATCATCTCTACATATGGAATACTAGCACTTCATGAGTTAAATATTCCTGAGGTTTTTATTGGGAAACTAGTCGTAACAGGTACATATCACTCTTGAGGTTTACTATATGTAGACATAGTTGAAGGAAACTCAAACAATTCAGTTAGAGATTACTGAATACACAATGACATCTCATTTATTTCCTCAACTTATTCAGACTTTCCCAGAGCCATGAATCATATATATATATATAAATATATATATATGTATATATATATATAGTATTTATGTATATAAATTGTACAATATACAAGGACCTACTGAATACTCAAGGATGATATCCGCTGAACAAAAAAACAAATTTAATGCTGTCTTATTGCCCTTTCCTGTAACCACATCTGTATGGGATTTAGCCTTTCAAAATCTATGCAGAGATAACATTGAGCAACTGAAACTTTGATGAAATCTTTTCTGTGAGATGAAATGGTGAAGGAATATAAATGCTAAAACAAGAAGCTTGTTAAACCATAGATTGTTTTTAGGCTGCTTTGAAGAAACATTCCTAATACTAAGCTATTACAAAGAAAACCATATTATTTTTAGTAGTGGATGGGACACATGTAAGCATAGAAAGGAGCTTCTCTCAGGCATGAGAGAAGCATTAGTTGAGTTGGTGTTCTGTATTGATAATGAAGTATGAAGCAACAACAATTAATGAATTATTAGGATTCTACCAATGTGGACTTTGGATGAAGAAAGAGCCAAAGTTCTCTATTTGTTTAAAACCAAATCAATATCAGTGCTATTGCAAAGCACATAGTAATTAGGAAATGAGAAAGAAAACTGTATTTGTATATGAAACACAAAGCATTTGATTTTTATATGGTCTCCATTTGATATGTGTATGAAACACTGCACTATAGATCTAGGTGCAGAGCTATAGGAAACAGGAAGAATTTGGCTTTGTGAATCAGGTAAGAAAGATAATGTATGAGAATTCAGATTGAGAGCAGAGCAGGCAATTCAAAAGTAAACACTGAAGTATGATACTTTGTGGTGATTTCAGGGAAGCTGTCAAATAAGTCCTCAAAATATGAAAGACAAACACAAAACCTGAACATATACAAAAAAATTGTAATAGTCCCCTGTAGCTTATCAGACCATCATACTTTAAAGTTGGAATTCAATAACAACATAAATTGCAGAAATCTTATAAATTCATGGAAACTTAAAAATGTGCAATGTACTATGTCTGGGTCAAAGAAAGACTGAAGAAAGAAAGAAAGGAAGAAAGAAAGAAAGGAAGGAAGGAAGGAAGAAAGGAAGGAAGAAAGGAAGAAGGAAAGAAGTTAAGGACTTCCTAAAATTCAATGAGAATGAGGACACAACATACTCAAACTTATGAGACACCTTGAAAGCAAAGCTACTAGGGAAGTTCATTGCAATAATTGTGCATATGAATCAGAGGAAAATCACATTAGACAATAGACAGCACAACTGAAAGTCTTAGAACAAAAAGAAGTAAACTCACCCCGGAGGAGTAGATGCTGGGAAATAATCAATTTGAGGGCTGAAATGAATAAAGTAGAGCCCAGGAAAAACAATTCAAAAAGAATCAATGCAACAAAGAGTTGGTTTTTCGAGAAAATCAACAAGATAGACTAACCTTTATCCAAACTAATGAAAAAGCAGAGAAAAAAAAAACATGCAAATTAATAAAACCAGAAACGAAAAAAAGGACATAACAATGGACACAGAGAAAATCCAGACAATTTTCAGGTAATACTTTGAAATCTCTACTTCACAAATTTGAAAATTCAAAGGAAATGAAGAAATTTCTGAATAACTATCACTTACCAAAATTAAATCCAGAACAGACAAATTACATAAATTGACCTATAAGCCCTAATGAAAGAGAAACAGTCATCAAAAGCATTCCAACCAAAATAAGTCAAGAGCCAGATGGATTCAGTGCAGAATTCTACCAGAAATTCAAGGAAGAGCTAATACCTATACTCCTCAAATTGTTCCACAGAAAAGAAGTGGAAGGTTCATTACCAAACTATTTTTATGAGGCCTCAATCACTTTAGTACCCAAGCCACACAAAGATACAACAAAGAAAGAAAATTAAAGACCAATATCGCTTGTGAACTAAGAAAGAAAACTACAGACCAATATCCCTCATGAACATTGATGCAAAAATACTCAATAAAATACTGACAAAACGAATCCAAGAATACATCAGAGAAATCATCCATAATGACCAACTAGGCTCCATCCCTGGGTTGCAGGGATGTTTTAAAATACAAAAATCTATCAATGTGGTCCACCATGTATACAAACTGAAAAAGTGAAACCATATGATAATCTCATTAGAGGCTGAAAAAGCCTTCTACAAAATTCAACACCCTTTCATGATAAAGGTCTTGGAGAGATCAGGGATAACATGAACATACCTAAACATAATAAAAGGAATATAGAGTAAACCAACAGCAAACATCAAACTGAATGGAGAGAAGCTTAAGGCGATTCCTCTAAAATAAGGAATAAGACAAGATATGCCTTCTCTCTCCATATCTCTTCAATATTGTACTTGAAGGTCTAGCTAAAGCTATAAGACAACAAAAGTTCAAGGTGATCCATATCAGAAAGGAAGAAATCAACCTTTCTCTATCTGCACATGATATGATAGTTTACATAAGCAACCTAAAAACCTTTAGCAGGGATCGCCTACAGCAGATAAACACCTTCAGAAAACTAGCAGGATACAAGATAAACTCAAAAAAATTCAGTAGCCCTACTTTATTCAAATGACAAAGGGTCTGAGAAAGAAATCAGAGAAATATCACCCTTTACAATAGCCAGAAACAACATACAGTATCTTGCTGTAATGCTTACCACACAAGGGAAAGACCTATATAATAAGAACTTTGTGTCTTAGAAGAAAGAAATTAAAATAGATACCAGAAAATGGAAAGAACTCCCATTCTTGGATAGGTAGGATAAACATATTAAAAATGACAATCTTGCCAAAAGCAATCTATAGATTCAATGAAATTCCCATTAAAATCCCTACACAATTATTCATGGACCTTGAAAGGATAATAAGCAACATTATATGCAAAAACAAAAGAACCAGGATAACCAAAACAACCCTATACACTAAGGGAACTTCAGGCGGCATCACCATACCTGACTTTAAGATCTACTACAGAGCTATAGTCCTGAAAATAGCCTGGTATTGGCAAAAAAAAATAGACACGTAAACCATCAGAATTGGATCAAAAATCCTGATATTAACTCACACACCTACGAACACCTGATTTTTGAAAAAACAGCTAAAATATAAAATGGAAGGAGGAAAGCATCTTCAAGAAATGGTGCTTGCACAACTGGATCATGGTGTGCAGAAGAATGCAGATAGACCTATGTCTATCTCCACCCAGAAAACTTAATTCCGAATGGATCAAAGACCTCAACAGAAATCTAGCCACACTGAATCTCTTAGAAGAGAAAGTGGGTGGTACTCTTGAAAAAATTGGTCCCGAAGACTGCTTCCTGAACATAACTACAGTAGCATAGACACTGATATCGACAATTACAAAATGGGACCTCCTAAAAATGAGAAGCTTATGTAATGCAAGGGACATAGTTGACATGATTAAATGACAGCCTCAGACTAGGAAAAATATCTTCACCAATCCTACATCTGACAAGGCTGATATCCAAAATATACAAAGAACTCAAAAAACTAGTCACCATAGCACCAATTACCCCTATTAAAAATGGTGTACAGAACTGAATAGAGAACTCTCAATAGAGGAAATCAAAAAGGCTAAAAGACACTTAAGAAGGTGCTCAACATCCTTAGCTATCAGGGAAATACAAATCAAAACAACTTTGTGATACCATCTTACTCCTACCAGAATGGCTAAAATTAGAAACACCAACGACAACTTATACTGGGAAGGACATGGAGAAAGGGGAGCACTCCCCACTGCTGGTGGGTGGGTAAACTTCTACAGCCATTTTGGAGATCAGTAGGGTGGTTCCTCAGGAAAATGGGAATCTGTCTACCACAGGTCCCAGCAATCCTCCTCTAACGCATGTACCCAAATGATCCACATCAATGCAACAAAGACATGTGCTCAACGGTGTTCATATTATTTGTAATAGCAAGAACCGGGAAGCAACCTAAATGCTCCTCAAGTGAAGAATGGATAAAGAAGATGGGGCATATTTATATAATGGAATACTACTCTGCGGGGGAAAAACCAAGGAGATAAAATGGATTTTTGAAATTTTCAGGCAAATGGATGGAACTTGCAGAAACCATCCCCAATGAGGTAACTCAGGCATAAAAAGAGGAACATGGTATATACTCGCTCATATATAGATGTTAGACATAGGGCAAATGATCACTAGCCTATAATTCACACTGACATAGGAACTAGGATCCAAGGAGGATTCTAATAGTTTCATATAAGTGCCCTCAAAAAAGGGAGAAGTGACAAGTTCTACATAGCACATGGGGAGTGGTGGTGGCAGTGAGTGGAGAGGGAACCAGGAGAAAGAGAAGGGGAGGAAAGGAAAGCAAGTAGAACTAGGAAGATTGAGTCAAGGGTAGAGTAGGAGAGAGGAGAGAGAGAGAGAGAGAGAGAGAGAGAGAGAGAGAGAGAGAGAGCCCATAAAAGAGGGAGCCGTTATAGGTTTGAAGACAAAACTGAACCTAGAGAAATATCCAGAGACCTACAAAACCTGACTCCCACTAAGATTTTAAGCAACAGTGGAAAGGCTTCCATATATGCCCTTCCCTGATAATGAGATCAATGACTAACTTATCTACCATTGTGGATCCCTCATCTAGTAGCTGATGGAAGCAGAAACATACACCCACAACTAAACACTGAGGCGAACTGGAATCCAGATGCAGAGAGGGAGGACAAGACCAGCCTGCAGAAATACATAGAGACAGCTTATCTGAACAAGAAGAAGCTAATGGGTCACCAGACTGGTAGCTGGGAACCCAACATGGGACTGACTCAGACCCCCTGTACATGTGTCTCAGGTAGAATGCATGGGCAATCTAAGGAACCTCAAAAAGTGGAGCCAGGATGTATTCCTGGTGCACAAAATGACATTGCGGGCACATCCCCCATGGATGGATATTCTCTTAATCTAGAGACAGGAGAGAAGTCCTAGTCCCTAATGGTTTAACAGATTTTGTTGATCCCTCCTGGAAGGCAACATCCTCCCTGTTGATTGTGGGGGAGATGGGATTGGAGGGCTATAGGGGGCATGGGAAGGAGGGATAGAAGGAAAGGCAACTGGCATTTATATGTAAATTAAGAAAAAAATAAATAAAGAAAAGAAGCTATGCGGTGGTGGTACACACCTTTAACTGCAGGTCTCACATAACAGAGGTAGACAGATCTGTTTTTTAATTCCACATTGAGTGACATATAGGTGATCCAGTCGAAAAGGGAAACAGCTCATACAAGGTAGATCTCAGCACTTGGGATTTCATATCTTTAATCCCAGTATTTGAGAAGTGTACAACAAAGAAGCACAGGGTCTCATGAGTGAATTTGTTTCCAGCCACATTGAGGAGAGGCAATAGTCTCGGATTGCTGTTTGAGGCTAGGTGAAGACAGAATTGCAGTTTGAGGTTTGGTGGAGTGCAGTGTCTGAGGATTTGTGGAAACAAGATTCTCATTTCAGTCTGAGGTAGAGGTAAGCACTAGTGGCTTGCCTGAATTGCTTCTCTGATCTTAAGCTTGAAGCTTGAACCCAATATTAAACATGTTACAGCCTCCCTTCTTATCATGGTTATTGTCTAAATATGCTTTGATAAGTGAACATTGATTGTAAAGCCTTTTTGGTTTGTCTGAAGATATACTCATTTTATCTTTATTCAAGTAATACAGTTCTAGTTTGCTTTCTTTTTATGTTGAAACAAACAAGTAAAACAAAACAAAACCAGAAGAAAAAAGAAAAAAACCCACTGGCCAAAACCAGCTTGGGGAGGAAAGGATATATTTCACCATACAATTAAAGTTGATTATCTATTGAGGGAAGCCATGGCAGGAACTCAAGGCAGGAACTTGGACGCAGGAATTAAAGCAGAGAACAGAGAGCAAGAAATGCTTCCTGTCTTTCTCCACATAGCTTGCTTAGCTTGCTTTTTTTTATATACCACCAGGACCACCTTCCCAGGAGGGGCACATAGGCTAGAATCCCCCACTCCATTACCCAAGAAAATGCCAGCACAGATTTGGGTGAAGGTCAAATGAAAGCATATTCTCAATTGAAGTTTATTATACCAGATGCCTTTAGCTTGTGTCAACTTGACAGAAAAAACTAACCAACAGAGTCAGTTGTAGACATCAACTAACAAAATAACCCAATTAAAAGATGGGTTATAAATGTGAACAGATGGCTAAGTACTTAAACAAATTTTTCATCCTTAGCCACCATGGAAATTCAAGTCAAAACAACTCTAGGATTCCATCTTTCACCTATCAGAATGGCTAAAATCAGAAACCAATGAGAGTCTATGCTGGGGACGTTATGGAGCAAGGGCATCACTCCTACATTGCTGGTAGGAGTGCAAACTTGTACAACCACTTTGGAAATGAATATGGCAGTTTATTTTTAAATCAGGAATCAATTTACCTTAAGCTACAGCTACTCAATCCCTGTGAATATACCCAAAGGAGGCTCCATCATATCACAGTGACATTTCCTCAACTATGTTCATAGAAGGATTATTTATAATAGTGACAACTTGGAAACAACCTAGATTCCCTTCAACCAAAGCATGGATAAAGAAAATATGGTACATTTACACAATCGATACTACTCCAGAAAAACAAACACAGTATTTACTCAATCATACATGGATACTAGATGTAAAGTAAAAGATAACCTGCCTACAATTCACAGCATTGGAAGTGCTAGCTAACAAAGAGGACCCTAAGAGAGACACATGGATCACCTTGGGATACAGAAATTGATGAGATCTTCTGCATAAACTGGGGGCAGTGGTGCAGTAGAGGGAAGTATATGGGGAGTGTGAACATGATGGATCAAATGGTTGATTTGGGAGATGGCCAGAGATGGAGAAAGAGATATCTTGATAGTGGGAGACATTATGGGGTTAGTGAGAAACACGTTGCTAGGGAAATCCCTAGAATCTATAAGAATGACCCCAGCTATGATTCTTAACAATAGTGTAGAGGGTGTCTGAACTGGCATCCTCCAGTAATTAGATTGATGTTTACCCAAATTATCATCATAGCACATTTATCCAGTAACTGATGGAAGCAGATTTAGAAATCTACAGCTAAGCACTGAGGTGTACAGCTAAGTACTCAGCTGTACTACAGCTGAGCTTCAGGAGTCCAGGTGAAGAGCAAGGGGGATCAAGATCATGACAGGGAAACCCACAGAGACAGTTGATCTGAGCTTGTGGGAGCCTAGAGACTCTAGACTGATACCCCAGGAGCCTATATGGGATCAAACAAGGCCATCTGCATGTTAATTACATTTGTGTAGCCTCTATTTGGGAGGCCTTTATAAGTGGGACCAGGATCTATCATTAATTCATGACTGGCTTTTTGGAGCCCATTCACTATAGCGGGATGCTTTGCTCAGCCTTGATGCAGCAGGGCAGCGGGGACTTGGTCCTGCCTCAACTTAAGCCTTTGTTGATTCCTCACTGGAGGCCTTACTCTTTCAGAGGACTCGATGGGTGAGATGGATGAGGGGTGGAAGAGCAGAGGGAGGGGATGAAGGGGGAAGAGTGGTTGGTATGTAAAATACATATAAACTTTAAAATAAAAACAGAAATTGTGGTACGTTAAAAACAATGACATCATGAAGTTTAAAGGCAAAGGGTTGGAACTAGAAAAAATTCATTCTGAGTATATACTCACTCTAAATGGAGATTAGCTCTAAAGTTAAGGACAACCATGCTGTAATCCACAAACCCAAAGAAGCTAAATAACAAGGAGGGCTTAATAGCAGAATCTCCTATGAAAGGAAAATAGAATAGACATCCAGGATGAAGGAGAGGTGTGTATGAAGAGAGGAATCAAATTTGGGGAGGATGGAGGAAGAGAATACTACTGGAATTGGGTGGCATCTCGAGGTCAAGGTAGAAACATAGTGAAATGGAAATTGCTAGGAACTGATGAATGTGACCCTAGCTGAGATCCCTAGCAATGGGTGATACATAGTCTGTAAAGGTTATTTCCTGTAACCAGGCATGGATTTCCCTTGGATGGAATGGAACACCTACAATCTGTCTTCCCTATAAGATGTGCTGGGGTATCAGGTGCCCAGAAATTGTTGGAGCATCCAATCAATGATTGGTCCAACATGAGACCCATACAAAAAGAGGAAACCTACCACTGATGCTGCATAGTGGGTCAAGATCCAGAGGCTAGAAAACCCAAAGACATAAAATTGAACCAAATATCAAATACAAATGGAAAAATATTCACAGATTTGTGTCTAGCCCAGGTGTCATCAAAGGGGTTCCATCCTGAAATGGGTGGAAACAGATGCAGAGACCCACAGTTAAACATTAGACAGACCTCTGGGAATCCTGAAGAAGAGGGAGTGGCAGAAAAAATTGTAGAAGCCAGAGGGTTAAGGACATCACAAGAAAACCAATAGAACCAAGTAACCTGAGCTCAGTGACTCATGGAGACAGAACCAACAACCAGGGAGGCCACATGGGACAACTCTAGGTCCTCTGCATACATATTATAGTTGTGTACCTTGAGCTTCTTCTCAGACTCATGACAATAGATGCAAGGCCTATCTCTTAGCTTTTGCTGGCTTTTGAGACCTTCAACTTCTTACTGAGTTGCCTACTCCAACATTCAACTAGATATCAACATTTGGTTGATATTGATGGAAGTCCTGCCCTACTCTGAATAGAAATATAGGAGGAAGAATGTGCAGAGGGAAGATTAGGAGGAGAGACTGGGAAGACAGGACAGAATGGAAACAGTGTTTGGAATATAAAATAGATAGTTAGATGATAGATAGATAGATAGATAATAGATAGATAGATGATAGACATATATAATAAACAGCTTTAGTATACTTATCATGCCATAATAGACTAAAAGTAATTCCAAATGTTATACAACCAGAAAATGTACAAATATTTAAAATGAGAACTTATCGTATCTTCTAATACTTCAGAAGAACATAGTTTAACACAACATATTTCACATCAATGCTTTAAGTCTTGTTATCAGAAAGCAAAATCTAGGATTGAATCCACCTGTATTTTTCCTTAGCTTGGACATTCCTCATAGAGTAGTTGAAAATGAGTTTATTATCATTAGGAATTATGAATAGTAATTTAAGCTGGGAGTTCCAGAAAATATGTAAAAATGATCAGTTTTACTATAGTCAACACATACCTTCCAACTTAATTATTAACTATAAGAAATGTCTCTTATCAATTGAGGATAACTTAGTTATGCCTAATTGACACTTCTAAAAATTTGCAATTCAGAAATCAGCAAAAAAACCTAGATTTATTATGACAATGGCAAAAGAAAGTTTAATGCAAAATACTGGCAAACAAGATTTTATTCAATTTTGATAATGTCTTGCCATCAGAAAACTTCTGTTTAATTTCTAAGCAAAATGTTTAATGTGAGCACAATAAAATTCTTCTTACTTGGGGCTTACAATAAAGCAAGATAGAAATAGTTTTTATACTCCTGACAGTCTCTGAATAAATATACTTCAGAAATATACTTATAGCTATTTACTTAAATGACAATTTAAGTACAAAATTTGATTTCTGAAATCACAAGAAGCACTGCTGGTCCTATGCATCTTAAAAAAAAAAATGCCAAGCAAAAGCAGCATCATTTAACTTTGCATTTTCATTTAACTTTGGACAGGAAATTTATACTGTTTGTCATATTGTAATTGCAAATGCACATTTCTATCTCCTGAATTTCCTATTTAACTGCTATTGTTTTGTGAAAGAACATATTCAGAAGTCTAACAATGTGTTCCTGATGCTCTCTTGTAGTATTTCCTGGCAAGGCTTCAAAGTAAACCAAAGGTTACATATTTCAAGTGAATTTGGGCATAAATTCCCCCATCACTCTAGTTGCATGAAGAATATTTTCATAATTCATTTACAATAAACTACCTTCTGTTTTTACTCATAAAAATGTTGAATATGATTTTATAAAGTATCACATCATGAAATGCAGTGTCCAGCTTCATAAATTTATAATTGATTTATAATTAGACTACATAGATGTATTTTGTTATATCTATATCTATATCCATATAAATATAGATACTTTTAAAATGATTAATAGAATCAGGGAAATTAAAAAACCATTGTATCTCCCATTTACTCTTTTGAGTGATTGAAATTTTTTTCCTTGTAGCATTAAAGCTTTAAGTTTTCTCATTATTCTTGAATATAAACCAAACTGTTTTTCATGTACTAGTGAAGCACTACTTTGAATTTTGCCACTTAATTGATATGCAACTATTTCAGAGTTTCCCAAAAAAAAACTGTAATAGTTGAGAATTTTTTTCATAAAATCTTATTTTTGTTTCAACTATATGTTATATGGAGTGAGATACCTTTTAAGTATTGTTTTTAAAACTCAAGGGTAATCCAGAATTCTACAAGGATGACCCCAACTAATAATATAAACAATAGTGTAGAGGGTACTTTAAAGGCCCATCCCCAATAATGAGATTGATGACTACCTTATATGCCATCCTAGAGCCTCCATCCAGCTGATGGAAGTAGAGGCAGACACCCACAGCTGAACACTGAGCCAAACTAGTGGAATCCAGTTGCAGCAGGGGAGGAGTGATGAGCAAGAGTCAAGACCAGGCTGGAGAAACCTACAGAATCAGCTGACCTGAACAAGGAGGAGCTCATGGACCCCAGACTAATATCTGGGAAACCAGCATAAGATTCACCCAGACCCCCTAAATGTGGGTGTGAGTTAGGAGGACTGGGCAGTCTATAGGGCCTTTGGTAGTGGATCAGTATTTATCCCTAGAATAGGAATGGACTTTGGGAAACCATTCCATGTAATGGGATACTCTCTCCCTCTACCCCTCTCTCCCCCCTCACATGCACCCTGACCACCCTCCCCCCACATCTTCCCACCACCACTCCACACGAAGGGCTATGCTAACAAGGTGGGGTCATGTAAAACTGTCAAGTCATTTGAAGTAGGAACTAAGACTTATCACCTGTCTCTAGGTTAAGACAGTATCCTTCCATGGGAGATGTGACCACAAGGTCCTTTTGTTCAACAGGAATATATCCTGGTTCCTCTGTCTGAGGTCCCATAGACTGCTCAGTCCTTCTACCTGAAACCCATAATCAGGGGGTCTGAGTAAGTCCCAGGCTGAATTCCCAGCTATCAGTCCAGGGGGGCGGGTACTAGCTCGTCCTTATTTAGGTCAGCTCTCTTTATGTGTTTCTGCAACCTGGTCTTGTCCTCTCTCTCTGCATCGGGATTCTAGTTAGATTCAGTGTTTAGTTATAGGTGTTTGCTTCTATGACCAAAAGGTGCTAGATTAGGGCTCCATGATAGTGGATAAGTTAGTTGTTGATCTCACTATCAGAGAAGGGCATTTATGGTAGCCTTTCCAAGATTGATCAAATTGTTAGTTGGAGTTAATCTTGTAGGTCTCTAGACCTTTCTTTAGATTCAGTCTTTTCTTCAAAGCAATAAAGGCTCCCACTTTTATGTTCTCTCTCTCTCTCTCTGTCTGTCTTCTGTCTTCTATTCCTACTCTGACTCATTCTTCCTAATCACACTTGCTTTCCTCTCCTCCTCTTTTCTTTCTCCTAGTTCTCTCTCAATTCTCTGCCCCACCCCACTTCACATGTGCTCTGGGGGACTTGTCCCTTCCCCCTTTTGTGAAGGGACCTTATAGAAATTTCTTAGAATACACCTTGTATACTAGTTCCTCTGGTGGTGTGAATTATAGGCTGATGATCATTTGCTCTAGGTCTAAAATCCACATATGAGTGAGTACATACCATGTTCCTCTGTATGTGTCTGGGTTACCTCATTCAGGATGGTTTCTTCAAGCTCCATCCACATGGTTGAGAATTTCAAGATTACATTATTTTCTTTTTTGGAGAGTAGTATTCCATTGTGTAAATGTGCCACATCTTCTTTATCCATTCTACAGTTGAGGGGCATGTAGGTTGCTTTGAATTTCTTGAAATTACAAATAATACTGCTATGAAGATAGCTGAGCACATGTCTTTGTTGCATGGATGTGGATCATTTGGGTATATGCCTAATAAGGAGATTGACTTGTCCTGTGGTAGACTGATTCCCATTTTCCTGAAACACTGCCATACTGATCTCCAAAATGGCTGTACAAGTTTGCACTCCCACCAGAAGTGGAGGAGTATTCCCCTTTCTCCACATACTCTCCAGCATAAGTTGTCATTGGTGTTTCTAATTTTAGCCATTCTGGCAGGAGTAACAATGTATCTCCAAGTTGTTTTGATCTGCATTTCCCTGATAGCTAAGGATGTTGAGCTACTTCTTAAGTGTCTTTTAGCCATTTTATTTCTTCTATTGAGAATTCTTTCTGCAGTTTGTACCCCATTTTTTAATAGAGATATTTGGTGTTTTGCTGACTAGTTTCTTGAGTTCTTTGTATATTTTGGAGATCAGCCCTTTTGTCAGATGTAGGATTGGTGAAAATCATTTCCCAGTCTGTGTGCTTCGGTTTGGTCTTGTCTACTGTGTCCTTTGCATTACACAAGCTTCTGTGTTTGAGGAGGTCTCAGTGTCTGTGCTACTGTAGTTATGTTCAGGAAGCAGTCTCCTATACCAATTTGTTAAAGGGTATTCCCTACTTTCTCTTCTAAGAGGTTCAGTGTGGCTGGCTTGATTTATGTTGAGGTCTTTGATCCATTTGGAATTGAGTTTTGTGCATGGCGATAGACATAGGTCTTTCTGCAGTCTTCTACACACCATCATCCAATTGTGCCAACACAATTTGTTGAAGATGCTTTTCTCCCCCCATTGTATTCTTTTCTTTGCTTTATCAAAAATCAGATGTTCATAGGTGTGTGGGTTAATATCAGGATTTTCGATTTGATTCCATTGGTCTACCTATCTATTTTTATGCCAATTCCAAACCAGGCTGTTTTCAGAACTACAGCTCTATAACAGAGTTTATGTCAGGTAAATGGTGATGCCTCCTGAAGTTACCCTAGTGTACAGGATTGTTTTGGCTATCCTGGGACTTTTGCTTTTCCATGCTTAGTTGATTATTATACTTTCAAGGTCACAGAAGAATTGTGCTGGGATTTTAATGGGGATTGCATTGAATCTGTAGGTTGCTATTGGCAAGATTTTTGCTATATTTATCCTACCTATAAAAGAGCGTGTAAGGTCATTATATTTTCTGGTATCTTCTTTAATTTCTTTCTTTACCTCCACAAAGTTCTTATTATATAGATCTTTTACTTGCTTGGTAAGGATTACCCCAAGATACTTTATGTTGTTTGTGGCTATTGTAAAGGTTGATGTTCTCTGATTTCTTTCTCAGCCTCTTTCTTGTCTGAATAAAGTAGGCATACTGATGTTTTTGAGTTTATCTTCTATCCTGCTAGTTTGCTGAAGGTGTTTTTCGGGTGCACAAATTCCCTGGTAGAGTTTATCGAGTTGCTTATGTAAACTATCATGTCATCTGCAAATAGAGACATTTTTGACTTCGTCCTTTCCAATTTGGATCCCCTTCATTTCCTTTTGTTGTCTTATTGCATTAGCTAGAACTTCAAGTACAATATTGAAGAGATATTGAGAGGACAGCCTTGTCTTGTTCCTGATTTTAGAGGAATTGCCTTAAGCTTCTCTCCATTCATTTTGATGCTGGGTGTCGGCTTACTGTATATTGCTCTTATTATGTTTAGGTATGTTCCTGTTATCCCTGTTCTCTCTAAGCCCTTTATCATGAAAGGGTGTTGAATTTTGTCGAAGGCTGTTTAAGCATCTAGGGAGATGATCATATGGGTTTCAAAATATGACCTGAAAATTGTCTGGATCCTCTGAGTCCTTTGTTATGTCCCTCTTTTCGTTTCTGATTTTATTAATTTGCATGTTCTCTCTCTCTGCTTTTTCATTAGTGTAGATAAAGGTTTGTCTTTCTTCATTTTAACAAAAAACAACTCTTTGTTGCATTGAATTTTTGTGGTGTTTTCCTGGTTTCTATTTTATTGATTTCAGCCCTCAAATTTATTATTTCATTGAGTCTACTCCTCCAGGGTGAGTTTGCTTCATTTTGCGCTGTTAATTCTCTAATGTGACCATCCTCTGTTTTGTTCATATGGGCACTTATTGCAATGAACTTCACTCTTTACATTGCTTTCAAGATGTCTGATATGTTCAGGTAGGTCGTGTCCACGTTCTCATTTAATTTTAGGAAGTCCTTAATTTCTTTGTTTATTTCTTCTTTGTTCCAGGTGTGGTGTAATTGCTCATTTTACAGTTTCCATGAGTTTGGTATTTCTGCAATTTGTGTTGTTGTTGAATTCCAATTTTAAAGCATGGTTGTCTGATAAGATACAGGCTACTATTCCAATTCCTTTGTATCTCCTGAGGTTTGTTATGCCACTTAGTATGTTGTCGATTTTAGTGAAGGTTTCATGTGGAGCAGAGAAGAAGGTATATTCTTTTGTGTTTGGATGGAATGTTCTATAGTTGTCTGTTAAACCTAGTTGAAACATAACTTCCATTAGTTCTTGTCTTTCTTGTTGAGTTTTTGATTGGTGGTCCTGTCAATTGGTGAGAGTGGTGTGTTGAAGTCTCCCACTATAAACGTGTGAGGTTTTATGTGAGGTTTGTGCTTTAGTAGCTCTTCTTTTATGAATGTTGGTGCCTTTTTATTTGGGGCATAGATGTTCAGAATTGAGAATTTGTGGTGATGAATTTCTCCTGAGAAGAATACGAAATGACTGTCTTCATATCTTTTGATTAATTTTGGTTTCAAGTCTAACTTGTTAGATATTAGGATAACCACACCTGCTTGCTTCTTGGGTCCATTTGATTGGAAGATCTTTTCCCAGACCTTTACCCTGAGGTAATTTCTATCTTTGAAGCTTAGATGTAGTTCTTGTATGCTTCAGAAGGATGGATTTTGTCTTCATATCCATTCTGGTAGCCTGTGTCTTTTTATAGGTGAGTTAAGACCATTAATGTTGACTGAGAGTAAGGTCCATTGATTGTTAATGCTTGTTTGTTTTAGATTTGTTGTTGTTGTTTGCATTGTGAATATATTTGTCCTGCTTTACCTTTGGTTTCTGGTGAAGTGGGTTTATCTGTTGCTACATCTTTGTTAGCGTAGTTAACTTCCTTGGGATGGAGTTTTCCTTCCAAAACTCTCTGTAGGGATGGATTTGTAGATAAGTATTATGAAAATCTGGCTTTGTCATTAAATATCTTGTTTTCTCCATCTATAGTGATTGAGAGTTTTGCTGGATATAGTATCCTGGGCTGGCATCCGTGGACTCTTATTACTTGTAGAACATCTATCCAGGACCTTCTGGCCTTGAGGGTTTCAACTGAGAATCAGGTGTAATTTTGATAGGCCTGCCTTTATATGTTACCTGTCTTTTTTCCTTTCCTGAACTTAATATCCTTTATTTATTCTGTATGTTAGGTGTTTTGATTATTATATGTTGAGGAGTCTTTTTCCTTTGGTGCTGTTTGTTTGGTGTTCTTTATCCTTCTTGTACTTTCATGGGCATGTCCTTCCTCTGATTGGGAAAGTTTTCCTCAATGATTTTGTTGAATATGTTTTAGGCACGTTTGAGCTGGGCTTCTTCACCTTCCTCTTTGCCTATTATTCTTAGGTTTGGACTTTTCACGGTATTCCACATTTTCCTGGATGTTTTTTTGTTAAGGATTTGTTGGATTTATGATTTTCTTTGGTGGATGAATCTATTTCCTCTAGTTTATCTTCTGTGATTGAGATACTCTCTTCCATCTCTTGAATTCTGTTGGTTATGCTTGCATCTGTAGTTTCAGATAGTTTGCCCAGTTTTTCTATTTCCAGCATTCCTTCAGTTTGTGTTTTCTTTATTGTCTCTATTTCCATTTTCAAGTCTTGTACCGTTTTTTTTTTCACCTTTTTTTTTTCTTGGCTTTCTGTATTTTCTTTAAGAAATTTGTTCATTTCTTCCATCATTTTTTTTCCTTCCATTTGTTTAAGTTATTTTCTCACATCTTCATTGAGGGCCCCTCTCATTTTTATGATGATATTTTGTAAATCGTTTTCTTCTGATTCATCTGATTTTTTGTGTTCCAGTCTAGTTCGTGTAGATTCACTAGATTCTGGTGGTGTTATGCTTGTCTTTCTATTTCTTGTATTGCTTGTATTTCTTGTATTGCTGTCTTCACATAGCTTTTTCCAGTAGGAGTTGGTGGCATCTCTCCCTCTCTCTATGGTACTTCCGTGGTGGAATTGGTGAGTCAGAGGTTCGATGTCTGCAGCTTTGGTGGTCCAAGCTCTCTAGGAGGTCTCTTCCCAGGCAGGGGCCCTGGGATAAGCATCAAAGTTCAGGCTCTGGCAAAGGATTGGCTATGGGAGTCAAAGATTTCGAAGGCTGGGGGTACTCAGGATAGGCAGATCTAGCCTGGGCCTGTCACTCTTTGGCAGAGGCCCTGTGATAGGAACTCAATGCATTCCTGCAGAGATAGGCGGATCTCTGGGAGGGGCTCTGAACTCCAGTAGAGGACCTGCAGTGGGGATCGGAGTCCAGGCGTGGGGAAATCACGGTGTACAGTGTGGATGGACAAGTCTAATGTGCTCTGTGCAGCTCCAGGAAGGTCCCTGGAGGTGGCTGGATTGTTGGATCCACCCTCTGACCCAGTGCTCAACAAGAGCAATGGGACAGTGGGCAGGGTAAAGCACAGGGTAGGGGGAGGGCAGGCTCTTGGTGGGGGTGGATGGAAGTATAACAGATCTGCAAGAGCACTCTCGATAGGGAGAGGACACAGGGGCAGCGAGATCTGGGGCCAACCCAGGGAGTTCCTTGGGAAGGGTTTAGGAGAGGGTCCACTCTCCACTCGAATTGATCCCAGACTCTCCTCTAGCCAAGGACTGTTGATGGGGGCCCCTTGTACCACTTTTAAATGAGGCATGATCTCCCAATCAAATACAGAGGCTGTTTATGGCTACTGTTTTCTCGGGGAATCCCCTCTCTCTGCCTATGTGTGTAGGTGTTACAGAAATGCCATAATGCCTACACAGTATTCAAATGATATTTAAGTAGGCTCCACAGATCTTATCGCAGGTCCTCATATTTACATTGCATACTCACTAGATAACAAGCTAGCTGTGGTAAAATATATATATATATATTTTCCAAATTACCTTAAGTGATAAATAATGAGCATGAGGTTTGTGAGTTTAGCTATGATTATAAATTTAATTTTGTGTATCTTCTAATAACTAACAACAAAAGTGGCATAAGACTGATTTCTTATTAATAACATCTATTAATTAATCATATATATGAACATATACATATATATGTATATGTTTTCTCTAATCTAAAAAAAAAAATCTGATACATATAGTCCTATTTACCTCTACCAGAGAGATGAATGAACTGTGATATGGAACATTAATGCAATTTCTCTGTACCAAAGCTTGTTTTTGAACACATGAAATCAATCTCCACTGTTTAATTCTGCCTCTGTGCCTTATTTCCTTGAGATATTGATAATACCTGGATATATTTTATGTGTACAACTTGAACACACTCATTCTTCATATTTTCTTTTCTCTCTGGAGGGTTCTGAAGAATAATTCTTAACAAACTTCAGATTAACTACTTATATTCACCATGATGCAAACTAGATCTCCAGAGCTTATCTATCTATATCACACTAAATTAAATTGGTGTTCTTTTTTAGCCCCTTCCCTGTTTTCCCCTCCATTAAGTTTTGGAAATTATCATAATACTTTCTACTTATAAGTTATCTTTTCTAGTTTACAAATATTGGTGAAGTCATACAGTATTTTTTGTGTGATGAATATTTAAATTATTCTCAACATCTTATCTCTCCTTAATTTTGAAAAACACTACAAAAAGAAAACTATATGCTAATATCACTGAAGAAAATACTCAGCAAAATACTTGTAAACCAAATACCACAAAGGTCACATGCCATAATCAAGTCATTTCCATCACAGAGATCCAGGATTTCAAGTCTACAAATGAAATTCAGGCCAGACAAGTCTATACAATGAGACACTGTCTCAAAAACATATAAAATGATATAAATAGACAAAAATCATGTGATAATCTCAACTGATGTAGAAATGCCTTGACATTCAACATGCTTTCAAAATAAAAGTCCTAAAATTTTAGGACTGTATGATGTGTTCTTCAACATAATAAAAGTTATACATGACAAATCTACAACCAACACTTCATCCTAAGTAGAGAAAAGCATAAAATAATCCCATTAAAATTACAAATGATGCAGGTCTATCCATTAACCCTACTCCTTTACAAAATAGTACTTGTAGCACTGCCTAGAGCAATAAGAAAATTGATTGAACTTAAACAAATATAAATAAGAAAATTAAACATCTAATTTTCACTCTTTGCAGATACTATGATATTAGAAAAAAATATTCCCAAAAGTCCAGCTTTGAGAAAAGGTCAACATTTTCAATGTCATGGGAGAATAAAAAAATCAGTAGTCACCTTGCATGCCAGTAATATTGCATGCCAATAATAGGCATTCTTGCACTCCTATTCACAACAGCCTTCAAAACAAAAAACAAACAAACAAACAAAAAAGTCACAACAAACCAAAATAACATCTATAAATAAGCTAACAAGAGTTGAAAAATGTCTTCAAGAAAGACATTAAGAAAAATACTAGAAAACAAGTATCTTCCATGCTGATTTATTTGTATGATGATTTTTGTGATACTATGCCATTAAACAGAACTTCAACTAACACAAATGCTAACAACATAATTAGCTAACACCTAAAATCTATGGCAGATATTTGCTCATCTACCAACTTGACATCACCACCAATATATTTGATAAGTATATTAACTTAGAACTTTATTTTGCTCTATGGCAAAAACAAAACAAAACAAACAAACAAACAAACAAACAAAAAACTTTATCCAACCACTTCCACTATGGAAGATGACATTTAAAATAGCTTGATTCTGAGTTCCTGGGCCATGGTCACTCATCTCTAGCTCAGAATGAAATGTCTTTTATTTGAAAGCTATGTTTTCTGTCAACACCTTCTCTGCACTCTGAGATAATTCATGTTTGCTGACAGCTTCAATCATACCTGTAAGTCCTTAAACACTCCCACTTCAATCTGTGTATCAAATTAAGCTATATAATATTCCATAAAAATCCAGTTTACAGTATTAGCCAGATGAAAATGTATTTATGTTGACAGTTCAATGAATACTGCCTCTTATCATATCTTTGAATTTTGTATGAGATTATCCTTGCCTGACCAATCCATGTGTGCCTCCATACTAATATTTCAAAAAGCAGAATGTATCTGCTCAACTTTAGTGAAAAATTATGTATTTTAGAAATAAACTTATCTGTGAAATATTTTAATAAATATCTTTAATTGTCTAATACCAGGAGTACAACAACATTATAATAGCCATATAGAATTTTTTAATACTCAAAGAAAAGTATATATTTGGCAAAGACAGACACTTTGTCCAGTAAAGAAAAGACATTACTGCAGCACCTGTTTTTACAAGGAGACCCACATAAAACAAATATAGTTCTTACTTGTAATTCTATGTAATGAATTTGAAATATTCTTCTTTGGAATACAAGACATGTGGAAGATGTTCTATTGAGTACAAATTCAAGTTATTTAAATGAAGAACAATATAGCAGCTAATACACCCACCTATAACATTCATAAAAAAGTCTTTACATTTTCAGTTTTTCAAGATATGTATTCATATAAATATTGAATTGAAATTATTCATGTGTGCATCCATAAGTATATGTTTATGTTTTGTATAATCAATTAAATATGATGTGTTTTGTGAGGGTCTATTTACAGTTAGTTACATTTGATGTCATATGACTTTTTCATTTGAAACATTTATATAAGAACCTTAGATAGTAAATTTTATTATAAACTACCTTATTCAAATATACAGTATTTGGATTTAAAACAATCCAATTGCTGGTATTAAATAGCCACTTATGTGAGAAATAAAATACAGCTTACTGCAATTTGCTAGGTTAGAAGATGCATCTTCAGTTTTGGAAGTAGAGAATTAAAATGTTTAATAGAATAATAGTAAAGCACCTTCACAGTGCATTTTATTCAAACAGATGATGACAGTTGCACCTAATATCATTGAAATATAATAGACTGAGTCTTGGAAATTCTAAAATTGTATTTCACTGTATGGATACCAAGTAGGTAGGTAGATGGGCAGACAGATAGGTATGCATGTATGTAGGTAGGTGGGTAGATACGTAGATAGATAGACAGACAGACAGACAGATGTTAAAGTACTTCTAAATGAATATGAAGGCTTCACTAATGATTCTTCATTAACTGTCTTTCACATAATCTTACCAGTACTGGAGTAAATTTGTGTTTGTAGATTCTACTCACATATCCTTTTTTTCCAGTGCTTCTATTGTTTAATGATAGTTGTAATTACTAAAATTATCTTCTTCAACAATGGTTCCATAGGAAAGGTGGATATCATCTTTGTAGCATATGGTGATTTATACAGTAATTTCTGAGATACAGTCAACAAGTTATAAACTATACACAATTAAAACATAAAATTTTAGAATTTTTGCTATATTCCTATTGTCACATAACCATAGAATAATTTAAATCAAAATGATTGCTATGTGTGATTTTTTTCTATCAATTGGTAAGACATGCCCAATCTTTTTTAAAGCTAAATATATCTTTTCTATGAGCAATCAGTGATTAGTTTTGCAATACTATAGTTAAATTTTAATTTTTTGAATATTCTATAACTTGAAGCAGGGAATATATAACTTTGCTCATTTCTTTTATTTGAGGAAATTATTCTGTCATTTATTCTGATGTTTCCTATACCAATTCATATCAAATGCTCAATCTTTGTTGTTGAGTCTAATTCTACGATATAAAATAGGATAACATATATTATAATTGCTCAATGTTCAATTTTTTAAGACAAGCTTTCATACTTTTTATATATTAACGAAAAGGCACTGAGTCATGTGTGTTGATATATGACCCTAAACCTAACACTTGGGGACTTCACGTAGGAAGATCACTATTTCTCACCAGTTTTGACTACATAATATTTGAGATGAGCTTGGACCATGTAAGAATCTGCCTCAAAACAATTAAACAAAGAAAGTGTCATGAATTGTCACTATTTTGATATTTTAATGTAATAATAAAGTCCTATGCTTTTTCCATGAAGATAAAGCATGATCTGTACAGTATTACTCAAGAAACTTTGGATTTTAATAGTACTGCATTCTTATAAGCAGAATCACTTGCTATGCTTATATAAAGAATGAGGTATAAAAGGAACAACCGGGATAAAATATAGTCAGAAAGATGAAAAGTCTACACAACACATACTGAACCTGACCCTTAGGAAAAATCATTAAGAAGTCACATAAATATTATATAAGGTTTGTTGTGTGGCAGTAAGAATATACCAAACATAGTTTTGAAACAATATTGTTTTCAGTGAAATAAAAATCTGAAACTTTATCAGACATATGTGCTGTATACAACAGAAGTCTATATTTCATTCTGTTCAAGTTATTCCTCCCCCCATTACTTTGTAATTTTTGAAGGCAAGGGAAGTAAAAATGACATTAAATAAGTTGAAAATGAAGTTACAATGTGGAGAAAAGGAAGTGAAAAGAAAAAAAAAGATGATAGGGAAATGACAATCGGGTGGGATTAGAAAACTTTGGGATTGTGTTTCTTATTTACATACTGATCCCAGTTCCCTCTCCATCCCATCCTCCTGAACCCCTTCCTTTCCTATTCCCCACCAAATCCCCAGGGATGTTGAGGCCTTCAATGAGGGATCATCAAATCTGTCAAGTCATTTGTGATAGGGCCTATGACCTGCCTCCTGTCTCTAGGCTAAGGGAGTATCCCTCCATGGGGAATGTGCTCCTGAACTCCTTTCATGCATCTAAGATACATCCTGGTTCCAATGTCAGAAGTCCCCAAGTCTGCCCAGGCATTCTAACTGAGAACCACATTCAGGGGGTCTGGGTTGGTTCAATGCTGATTTCCCAGGTCTCTGTCTGGGGTCCACGAGCTCCCCCTTGTTCAGGTCAGCTGTTTCTGCAGCCTTATCTTGACCCCTATGCTCATCATTCCTCCCTCTCTGAAACAGGATTCCAAGAGTTCAGGTCAGTGTTTAGCTGAGGGTATCTGCTTCTGTTTCCATCAGGTAACAGATGAGGGCTCTAGGATGGCATATAAGGTAGTTATCAATCTTATTATCACGAAAGGGCATTTAAGGTAGCCTCTCCACTATTGCTCAGATTGTCATTTGGTGTCATCCTTATAGGTCTCTGGACATTTTCCTAGTTCCTGTTTTCACTTCAAACCTATAATGGTTCCTTCTATTATGATATCTCTTTTCTTGCTCTCCTCAATTTCTCCCCTGACTCAATCTTCCTGGTCTCTCATGTTCTCTTCTACTCTACTCTTCTCCTCTTCTCTTTCTCCTAACTCCTTCTCCACTCACTGCCCCCCCAGTTCCCAATATGTTCAAGGAGATCTTGTCCCTTTCCCCTTCTATGGGGGACCTTGCATGTCACTCTTTGGTTCCTCCTTGTATCCTAACTAGCTTCTCTGATGGATGGTGTAAATTGTAGGGTGGTTATCCTTTGCTCTATGTCTAAAATCCATATTGTTAGCTCAGCTGGTAGAGCAGACGAATGTAGGCCCACCTTTGGAATTTCATGTTTGATAGAGCTATTGAGAATTTACAGTTTTTGACATTAATGAAAAACTTTATTAATATTAGTGTATATTAATAACATAAAGTGTATATGTTTAAATCCTACAAAATTTCATTGAACTATGTGGGTAGAATACTTTATGTCTTTAAGAAGTTCAGAAATGGTTAATGTTTGTATAGAGATTGGTTTTTCCTCCAGGGCATTCCTCCTAAACATTAAGGAGTGTCTGAATCATGTCCTCAGTACAGAGAGTAGGAAGGATATGAAGTGACAAAATGCCTTAGTACATAATAACTTTCCAACAAATAGTTACTAGATTTTCTCAGTGTCAAGCAAATTGGCTTTTGATTACTGTTGATGGCAAACATAACTTTGTGAAGACTTTCATTCCTTGTATATTTACTATATTTTTGCATAAAAGCATGTTTTATAAGAGACTTGATGTTGCTGGAAGTTAGTTATTGTATACTTTCTAGCAGTCCATGTTAGGAAAGTCCAGTATTCTTTTTCATTTTCTAGAGACTTGGATTAATAATTTAACCAAGTTAGATCTTTAAAATTGGCCAAAAAAGTATTTATCTCATATCTTTAATTTAAAGTGTAATGATGACAATGAAAAGAAATAATTCTGTGCATGTTTAACACAGAATTGGCTGTCAGTATTACTTTTTGATAAAAAAATTAATTTATCTTTAAACATTAGGATAATATTTAAATATGGCACATATGACATTATATAGTATTTAGAGAAAGATGTTTGAAAATAATAGTCTATCATAAAGCAGTTTTTCTTTATTATTTAATAAAGACTATTTATAGAATACATTCTTATTACAGTTTCCCATCACCCTAGTCATTCCATTTCCTCACACTTTCCCTTCCTATTCAATTCACACTCTTTTTGTCTCTCAGAAAATAGATAGCAAATAAATAAAACTAAAATTAAATAGAACAAAAACAAGCAAACCACAATAGACTAAAATAAGCAGAAGAAAAAGAGTTAAAGACAAAGCACAAGAAACACATACAGACACAGAGAAATGCATGTTCTCCTACACAGGAATCCATTAAAAACACAAGCTAGAGGCCCTAACATGTACAAAAAGAACCAGTAAGGTTTAAAATAGGTAAACAAGTAATGACAAAACTCAACATTATAGGACCTCCAAGGATGGATTTGAATTTTTTCTATTGGCCATCTATTGCTGGGTATGCAGCCTACCTTTAAGGGGGGTTTGTTTCCCCATTGAGATTCCCTTGGAGAAAATCAATTTTTCATTGGCAAGTGGCTATTAATTGGACATAGGTTTTGAGTTAGGGTTGGTGATTTTCCCTGCATCTACTTTGAGCTCTAGGATCTCAATTGATGCAGACACCTGCTGACCCTGTCTATGGTGCCTCAGTCCCTTTGAGTTTATTATGCCTCAGTCTCTGTGAGTTCATATGTATATATATTGACCAGATGTGTTTAGAACACCTTGTTTCCTTTTTTTATGCATATAGAGTATTTTTTATTTAATTTTATATAACAAAGTCCAATTAAATGAAAACAAACATTTATACACAATATTTGGGAATTTGGGCGTCGTTCTTTCCAAACTACTTCCTGCTGGTAAGGGGCGCTGTCTTGGGGGATTCGAAGAAGATTAAGATATCCTAGCTGTAGTCTGTAGGGCTGTTTTGTCCAGCTGTTTGGAATGTAGGATCAGCTTGTACTCTGTTTCAGGCGGTCTGGTGTGATCAAACCACATTAGTCTGGAAGGAATCCACATCTTTTCATTTTCTGTGGAAACAAAAATAGACATACTTTTCCCCAGTAACTTGTTCTTCAACTTAAATTTTGGAGTCAAAGCGTTTTTTTTTTTTTTTTTTTTTTTTTTTTATTATTATTTTACATGTCGATCCCAGTTCCCTCTCCCTCCCTCCCTCCCTCCCCCAAGCCCTCCCTCCCTCTTTCCCTCCCTTTTGCCCTCTCTACCCTCTCCCATGCACTCTAAACACCCTCCCCCTCCCAACCCCCCACCACAATACAATATGTAGGGGAATGCCATCCAGTTGGGGTCATGTAGATCTGACAGGTCCTGTGAAGTAGGGACTAGGGCTTCTCTCCTATCTCTAGAATAAGGCAGTTATCCCTCCATGGGGGATATGTTTGCAAAGTCCTTTTGTGCACCAGGGATACATCCTGGCTCCACTGTCTGAGGTCTCTTAGACTGCTCAGACCTTCTGGCTGAGACCCATATTCAGGGGGGTCCGAGTCAGACCCCTGTTGGCTTCCCAGCTATCAGTCTAGTGGCCCTTAGCTCCTCCTTGTTCAGGTAAGCTGTCTCTATGTACTTCTACCGCATGGTCTTGTCCTCTCCATCTGCTTCTGGGTTCTAGTTTGACTCAGTGTTTATGTATGGGTGTTTGCTCCTGTTTTCAACAGGCATTAGTTGAGGACTCCATGGAGAAGTTAGTTGTTGATCTCACTCTCCAGGAAGGGCATTTATGATAGCCTTTCCACGGAAGCTGAGATTGTTAGTTGGGAGCAGTCTTGTAGTTCCCTCGACCTTTCTTTGTGTTCAACTTTATCTTCAAACCAATATTGGCTCCCCTCTTTTATGTTCTCTCTCTCTGTCTCTGTCTCTCTCTCTCTTTCCTATTTTCCATTCCTAACCAGCCTCAATCCTCCTGGTCGCACATGCCTTCCTCTCCTCCCTCTCATTTTCTCCTACTTCTCTCTCCATTAGCTGTCCTCCCCCACTATACCTGAGGTCTGGGGGACTTGTCCCTTCCCAGTTCTGTGAGGGACTTTATATGAATCTCTTAGAATACAACTTGTATCCTAGTTCCTCTGGTGATGTGAATTATAGGCTAGTGATCATTTGATCTAGGTCTAAAATCCATATATGAGTGAGTACATACTGTGTTCCTCTTTTTGTGACTGGGTTACCTAATTCAGGATGGTTTCTTCAAGTGCCATCCACTTGCCTGAGAATTTCAAGATACCATTATTTTTTTCTGCAGAGTAGTATTCCATTGTGTAGATGTGCCACATCTTCATTAACCATTCTTCAATTGAAGGGCATCTAGGTTGCTTCCAGGTTCTTGCTATTACAAATAGTGCTGCTATGAACATAGTTGAACAGATGTCTTTGTTGCATTGATGTGAATCCTTTGGGTATATGCCTAAGAGGGGGGATTGCCGGGTCCTGTGGTAAACTAATTCCCATTTTCCTGAGGAACCGCCATACTGATCTCCAAAGTGGCTGTATGAGTTTGCACTCCCACCAGCAGTGGAGGAGTGTTCCACTTTCTCCACATCCTCTCCAACATAAGTCATCACTGGTGTTTCTAATTTTAGCCATTCTGGCAGGGGTAAGATGGTATCTCAAAGTTGTTTTGATTTGCATTTCCCTGATAGCTAAGGATGTGGAGCATTTTCTTAAGTGTCTTTCAGCCTTTTTGATTTCCTCCATTGAGAATTCTTTCTTCAGTTCTGTACCCCATTTTTTAATAGGGTTATTTGGTGTTTTCTTGACTAGTTTCTTGAGTTCTTTGTATATTTTGGAGATCAGCCCTTTGTCGGATATAGGATTAGTGAAAATCTTTTCCCAGTCAGTGGGCTGCCGTTTGGTCTTGTCAACTGTGTCCTTTGCCTTACAGAAGCTTCTAAGTTTGAAGAGGTCCCATTTATTAATTGTTTCTTTCAGTGTCTGTGCCCCTGGAGTTATGTTCAAGAAGCGGTCTCCTATACCAATTTGTTCAAGGGTACCTCCTACTTTCTCTTCTAAGAGGTTCAATGTGGCTGGATTGATGTTGAGGTCTTTGATTCATTTGGACTTGAGTTTTGTGCATGGCGACAGACATGGGTCTATCTGCAGTCTTCTACACACCCTCATCCAATTGTGCCAGCACCATTTGTTGAAGATGCTGTCTTTGCCCCATTGTATAATTTTAGGTGTTTTGTCGAAAATCAGGTGTTCATAGGTGCGTGGATTAATATCAGGATTTTCAATTCGATTCCATTGGTCTACCTGTCTATTTTTATGCCAATACCAGGCTGTTTTCAGAACTATAGCTCTGTAGTAGAGCTTAAAGTCAGGAATGGTGATGCCTCCTGATGTTCTTTTATTGTTTAGGGTTGTTTTGGCTATCCTGGGTCTTTTGTTTTTCCATATAAAGTTGATTATTATCCTTTCAAGGTCGGTGAAGAATTGTGGTGGGATTTTAATGGGGATTGCATTGAATCTGTAGATTGCTTTTGGTAAGATTGCCATTTTTACTATGTTTATCCTACCTATCCAAGAGCATGGGAGGTCTTTCCATTTTCTGGTATCTTCTTTAATTTCTTTCTTTAGAGTCACAAAGTTCTTATTATATAGATCTTTTACTTGTTTGGTAAGCGTTACACCAAGATACTTTATGTTGCTTGTGGCTATTGTAAAGGGTGATGTTTCTCTGATTTCTTTCTCTGCCTCTTTGTCGTCTGAAAAAAATAGGGCTACTGATTTTTTTGAGTTTATCTTGTATCCTGTTAGTTTGCTGAAAGTGTTTATCAGCTGTAGAAGTTCCCTGGTAGAGTTTATTGGGTCGCTTATGTAAACTATCATATCATCTGCAAATAGAGACAGTTTGACTTTTTCTTTTCCAATTTGGATGCCCTTGATCTCCTTTTGTTGTCTTATAGCATTAGCTAGAACTTCTAGTACGATATTGAAGAGATATGGAGAGAGAGGACAGCCTTGTCTTGTTCCTGATTTTAGAGGAATTGGCTTAAGTTTCTCTCCATTCAGTTTGATGTTGGCAGTTGGTTTGCTGTATATTGCTCTTATTATGTTTAGGTATGTTCCTGTTATCCCTGACCTCTCTAATACCTTTATCATGAAAGGGTGTTGAATTTTATCGAAGGCTTTTTCTGCATCTAGGGAGATAATCATATGGTTTTTCTTTTTCCGTTTGTTTATATGGTGGATCACGTTGATAGATTTTCGTATGTTAAACCATCCCTGCAATCCAGGTATGAAGCCTACTTGATCATGGTGGATGATTTCTCTGATGTATTTTTGAATTCGGTTTGCCATTATTTTATTGAGTATTTTTGCATCGATGTTCATCAGGGATATTGGTCTGTAGTTTTCTTTCTTAGTTGTGTCTTTGTGAGGTTTGGGTACCAAAGTTATTGTGGCCTCATAAAAAGAGATTGGCAATAAACCTTCTGTTTCTATCTTGTGGAACAGTTTGAGGAGTAGTGGTATTAGTTCTTCCTCGAATGTCTGGTAGAATTCTGCACTGAATCCATCTGGCCCTGGACTTTTTTTCGTTGGAAGGCTTTCGATGACTGCTTCTATTTCATTTCGGGTTATAGGTCTATTTAAGTCGTTTGTCTGTTCTTGATTTAATTTTGGTAAGTGATAGTTATCCAGAAACTTGTCCATTTCCTTTGAATTTTCAATTTTTGTGGAATACAGATTTTCGAAGTATGACCTGAAAATTGTCTGGATTTCCTCTGTGTCTGTTGTTATGTTCCCCATTTCGTTTCTGATTTTGTTAATTTGCATGTTCTGTCTCTGCTTTTTCGTTAATTTGGATAAAGGTTTATCAATCTTGTTGATTTTCTCAAAAAACCAACTCTTTGTTGCATTGATTTTTTGTATTGTTTTCCTGGTTTCTATTTTGTTGATTTCAGCCCTCAAGTTGATTATTTCCTGGCGTCTGCTCCTGCGGGGTAAATTCGCTTCTCTCTGTTCTAAGGTTTTCAGTTGCACTGTTAATTCATTTATGTGACTATCCTCTGTTTTCTTCATATGGGCACTTAGTGCCATGAACTTCCCTCGTAGCACTGCTTTCAAGGTGTCCCATAAGTTCGGGTATGTTGTATCCTCATTCTCGTTGAATATTAGAAAGTCTTTAATTTCTTTCTTTATTTCTTCTTTGACCCAGGAGTGGTGCAATTGCACATTGTTAAGTTTCCATGAGTTTTCAGGTTTTCTGCTATTTGTATTGTTGTTGAATTCCAATTTTAAAGCATGGTGGTCCGATAAGATACAGGGGACTATTTCTATTCTCTTGTATCTGTTGAGGTTTGTTATGTCTCCTAGTATGTGGTCGATTTTAGAGAAGGTTCCATGTGGAGCAGAGAAGAAGGTATATTCTTTTGTCTTTGGATGGAATGTTCTATAGATGTCTGTTAGCCCCAGTTGAGACATAACTTCTGTTAATTCTTTTGTTTCTTTGTTGAGTTTCTGATTTGTGGTCCTGTCTAGTGTTGAGAGTGGTGTATTGAAGTCTCCCACTATAAGTGTGTGAGGTTTTATATGAGCTTTGAGTTTTAGTAGTGTTTCTTTTACGAATGTGGGTGGCTTTGTATTAGGGGCATAGATGTTCAGAATTGAGACTTTGTGTTGATGGATTTCTCCTGAGATGAATATGAAATGACCGTCTTCATCTCTTTTGACTAGTTTTGGTTTGAAGTCTAGCTTGTTAGATATTAGGATAGCTACGCCTGCTTGCTTCTTATTTCCATTTGATTGGAAAATCTTTTCCCAACCCTTTACCCTGAGGTAATGTCTATCTTTGGAGCTAAGATGTGTTTCTTGTATGCAGCAGAAGGATGGATTCTGTCTTCGTATCCATTCTGTTAATCTGTGTCTTTTTATAGGTGAGTTAAGACCATTAATGTTGAGGGTGAGTAAGGACCATTGATTGTTGATGGTTGTTTGATTTAGGTTTGTTGTTGGCAGTGGTATTGTGAATATATTTGTTCTGCTTCACCCTAGGTTTCTGGTGTAGTTGGATTATCTGTTGCCTACATTTTTGTGGGCGTAGTTACCTTCCTTGGGTTGGAATTTTCCTTCCAATACTTTCTGTAGGGCTGGATTTGTAGATACATATTGGGAAAATCTGGTTTTGTCATTGAATCGTCTCTTCTGTGCTCTGAGGGGAATGATTTGATGGACATATCTTACTTCTGACTGAATATTCCTAGGTCTCTCTCACTCCACATTTTGTTTATCTGTTGATCTCTGTATTCGTTCTCATCTGCTGCAGGAAGAAGCTTTTCTGATGAGTAAGAGATTGATCTGAATATAATAGAATGCCAAGAGTCATCTTTTAAGATGTAACATTTTCTTTGATAGAGATATCCATTTGTTTTTTCTTGTCTTCCATGACTAATACTCTATTCTGTATTCCACCTTTTGTATTCTGTTGTAAAGCTTGCCTCTAAAGTTCCTATTGAATTCCTAAATTTTTATTCCTGTGTTTCCCTCAGTTTGGGTTTTATTTATTGACTCTATTTCTACTTGCAAGTCTTGAACAGTTTTCCTCATTTCATCCCACTCCTTGTATGTTCACAGATTTCTTTATTGGATTTATTATGTTCTTCTTTAAGGATCCCTATCAGAGTCATAAATGCTTTTTTATGTTCCTTATCTTTGCATTTCTTGGGGCCTCCTGTGGTGGGGTTGTTGAGCTCTAGTGGAAGCATGTTGTTATGGTTGTTGTGTTTTTTTTTTTTTTTTCTGGGCTTGGGTTGATTGTAACTATAGGTGGTTTTATCTGGTCTTGTCTTTGTTCTGTGAGTGTGTTTTGTTCCTTGGTTTCTGTTTCCTTCTCTAGTTCCTAGGAAAGTGTGGTGTGTCTGGGTTCCCTGATAGGAAATGCTTCTGTGATTCTGGCAGGTATGGCCACTGGGGATTACAAGTACATTGTTTATAGGTTTTGAGAAATGACACCAAGAAATGGATATGGGCTGGAATGGGGAAGGAGAAAACTAAGAGGGTACACAGGAGGAGGGAATCAGGCTGTGCTACCAGGATCTTCTTAGTCTCCAGGAAACGTGGGCAGAGAGTAAGCAGAGGACATAGCAGTTGCTCTGTTACTCAGATGGAGATGACACTGGGGAACTAGATTTTGAGAGGAGTGTGAATAAAGATCTGAAGACTGCCTACTTGCTTCCACAAAAATAGATTACAATAAAACCCTTTCTCTTGTATAATTCCTTAGATAATCTTATGTCTAGTAACAGAAAAGAGCTGATTATAACAAATATTCGAACACTCCTACAATTTTCTGTTCAATAATTACAAAGTAAAGCAAACAGGTCTATAGACATCTGACAATAGAAATCATCTTACATATTATGAAGAATAGAAATTGCATCAAAGTATCATAACCCCAGATGACATGTTCCTAGTTCAATTCTGTGTTATCTTCTCTATCCACTGCTTAAAGGGACTTTTGACTCATAGTAACTATAAAACAAGTGTGTAAGGCTATAGCACTACAACTTCTGCAGTCACACACAGTGTTGTGTGACCAGAAAACAGCCAGTTTTAAAGCCAACAGCCCAAGTTGGGCAGAAATATTCAAGAAGCACTAGATAATGTTTCTAGCTGTAATTGGAGAGAAATCTGGTTTAAGGGGTGATGTCAGTAATACCCTCCTCACACAAACACACACCATTTTCCCTTTGTACAGTCTATTTAATTCTATAGCCTACTCTTCTCACATCCTGATTTCCAAAGGTTAGTGGCTTCTTCATACAGTTTCCTTTTTTCATGTTCTATAGAGACACTATAGAATCACCTGTGAGACATAAGCCAGATGAAGTGACTAGTCCTGGTTTGATAAACCAGAAGCACTAAAAAGAATGGCAATACCAATAATCGGTGAGGCACAAATCAATATGGCATTTAGCTATTAAATTTCAAAGGATCATAATACAAGGGTGTTTTGGATAAAATGTGCTAAAGTCAGTTATAATCAATAAATTCATTTTCAATACACAATCAAAAATCTTAAGAGAAATTTCACTGACTTTTACTGACAAATATTTTCCAGTCTTAAGCATTACAGTTTTATGGAATTCTAGCCAGTTCACCATCATGTAAAGAAACATAAACACAAAGTCTCTAGAAATACTTATGTTCTTTGGAATGGCTCCTTTCTGCCCTGAGGCAAGCATTGGAACAGAACACAGGAGATTCTCTTTTTAAAACATGTATTTTGTTTATTAATTATTTTATGCTACTTACCAACATTTGTTATTCCCATTAAAATTTCAGATACAGTTGTTCTTTTGCTGCAGCTATTGCCAATGAAACATGAACAGGAGACTCAATGTGCCCACGAGGAGTTTATTAGTGGAAAGAAGAGAAAGAGGAGTAGCTGGTGGTCAAGCTAAAGCAGAAGAGAGAGTGAGGGTGTGGGGCGCTTGCTTAAAAAGGGAAACTCGCGCATGCATAACTGAGTCCATACTCAGCCCTGTAACAAGTGATATAGTGATGCATGTCCCCGCCCATAACCCAATGTTAGGGGGTGGAGTCAACAGAATGCCAGTTTCCAACAACAGTGAAAAATCTCCTTTACTTCATCCATGCTCTGTCTTTTTGTGTATTTGTGAGGGTGATTGCTAGTTCCAGTACTATACAAATAATACAAAATAAAAATCATGCAAAATAATGATGATAAAATGAACAATATATTTTTTCATGTTCCAGATTATTCCCATGACAATGATTAATGTAAGCACCATAGCAAATATTAATTTATTTCTATTTTCTTCCAGGTAGCTTGTCCGAAGCCTGAGAAAAGGAAAATACAGAACAAAGAAATGGTATTCATATTATATTAATGTAAATAAAAATGAACAATAATCATTGTTCATAAATAGTTTTCTTTTTATGATCATTTTTTTAGGCTTGGTCATTTCTTTTATAATTGCAGTGAGCAGTTAAGATGTCACTTCTGATTGCCCACATTCTGTGTATGGGTCAATATAAAAACTGCTGCAATCTTTGTGTCTTAACAGTAGTGTACCCGGACCCAAAACACCAGCATGGTTTCCTATTCCTACCAGAGATCATAGTGATGAAATGGACAAAGTCCTTGCCAGAGTCCCAGCTCCTCTTAGTTTCATCTCCCAGCTAACCTCCACAAAATATCCTACTGATCCTGAATACTCACCTCTTCTGCCAAGGAATTCTGCCTCAGCTCCTGTCCCTCCTTCAGAGCCAGGACATACCAGCTTCTCCATGAAGTACCCATGATCTTCCATGTCCTGTGCTCTATCTAGCCCTCTGCAGCCTTGGTTTCTCTTCTTTGTTGTTTGTCCACCTGTTGGTTGTGGGTTCTGCCTATGGCCTGTTTAATATTACACAGTGGGAAGCTGGACAGCATGCAGGTACTGCACTACCCTTCCCTGGCTGTGATGTGGTCTTGAGTACACTCCACTTGAACATCTGGAATGTATGATGAAGTCACAGTTTAGGGTAGTTCTTATTGAGTTGAAGAAGACATTCTCAGGGTCATGACTAACTATTCTGCCTGACAAGCCACTGGCAGCATAAGATTTACTATGCTGTCTTCAATTTTGGGACAGTGGGTGTAAAGTTCTTTGACAAAACACTAACATTATCTGATAAGCCAACTTCTATGGTGATGTAACACAGTTTAAACTGCCACTGAATCTTTGTGACAGGCATCACACAGCATCTCCATTTCCTCATGGACTTTGTCAGTTACCCTCAAGACAAAAGGCATCAGAGCCAGCCTCAAAAGCAGTGGAACCTAAGGCTCATCTCATTAAAAATGCAGCACATCATTAAGAACAATGCAGAGATGCATGTAATGAGTCACTCCTGTAATCCCAGCACTCAGGAGGCTAAGACATGATGATCAAACATTCAAGGCCTGTGCTGCCTGGTAAGACAGTGTCTCATAAAGCAAGTGTTGGAATATAGTATAGCAGCAGGCTGATTAATCCCACATGTGAATATCCCTTTGTGCTGATTGATTTCTCCTGTAATGAATACAAAATGAAGATATCCATATCTTTTTATTGATTTTGGTTTCAAGTCTAATTTGTTAGATATTAGGATAGCAACACCTGCTTGCTTCTTGTATCCATTCAAGGAAGATCTATCCCTAACCATTTACACTGAGGTACTATCTGACTTTGAAGCTATGATATGTTTGTTGTATGTAGCAGAACGATAGATTTGTTGGATTTAAGATTTTCCTTTGTCGATGAATATGTTTCCTCTAGTTTATCTTCAGGACCTGAGATTCTCTCTTCCATTTCTTGTATTCTGTTGGTTATGCTTGCACTTGTAGTTCCCAATTTTTTGCCCTGTTTTTCTATTTCAAGCATTTCCTCAGTTGTTTTCTGTTCTTTATTATCTTTATTTCAGTTTGAACTGTTATCTTCACCTCTTTCATTGTTTTTTCTTGTTTTTCGTCACTTTTTTTAAGAGTTTTTTCTTTTCTTTTTTTTTTCATTTCTTCCAAGTTTTTGTTTATTTTTTCTTATTCCTTAAGGGATTTTCTCATAACATCTTTGAGGGCCTCTATCATTTTTATGAAGTTATTTTTAAGTCATTCTCTTCTGCTTCATCTGCTTTGGTGTGTTCAGGTCTAGATGGTGTAGAGTCCATAGATTCTTGTGGTTTCATTGATTGTCTATTTTTACATCTTTTCTTGTATTGATGTTTTCCCACTACTTCTTCCATTGGCTGCAGTTGAAGTCTCTATATATGCTACTCTCCATGGGCAGAGGTAGTACATGAGTTTGATGTCTGCATCTCTGGGTGCTCCAGGCTCTCTAGGAGGTTTCTATTTGGGCAGGGGCCAGTCAATGGGGGTCAAAAATTAGGCAGGTGGGGACTCAGCATGGTCCTCTGGCAGAGGCCCAGCGATGGGATCAAGTTGAGGTAGGCAGGGATTGAGTGGTCCTGTGTTGATAGGTGGGTCTAGTGTACTCAGAGACGATGCAGGAAGTTTCCTGGACATAGTCAGATTGTTGGACCTGCCCTCTGGCTCCAGTGGGCTCAGTAGGGCACAGGGTGGGGGAGAGGACAGATGAGGGGCTGGGTGGAGTGGTTTGTGGATCAGAGTACTAGGCGTTTCCTTCTATGGGGACTGGATACAGGGGAAGTGAGATTCAGTGCTCACTCAGGGAGTTCCCATGGAAGGATGTGGGGGAATTGACCTGAACTGGTCCCAGACTCACCTCATGCAAAGACCCTCAATGGGGGTCAATGATCAGGCAGGTGGAGACTCAGGGTGGTTTCTCGTGGATAGTGGGATCTCTGGCAATGGCCTGGCAATCGGGAGTCCATGTACTCGTTCTTCATTTCCATTGAGGAAGGAGCAGGTATCCCATGGATGTCAACAAAAGAAGGCCTATCAAGTCGCAGCAAGACTAAAAAACTCCCCTTCTATTAAAGCTGGGCAAAGCACCCAGTATGAAGAATAGGATCCGAGAAGCTAATAAAAGAGTCAGAGATAGCCTCTGCTTCTATTGTTAAGGGTCCCACAAGAAGACTAAAGCATATGCACAGAGGGCCTAGCTCAGTCCCATGCAGACTCCCTGTTTGTTAGTTCACTCTGTGAGCTCTTATGAGGCCAGGTTAGTTAATTCTGTGGGTTTTCTGGTAATGTTCTTGATCCCTTTGACTCCTACATTCCTTCCTCTTTTCCTCAGGATTCTCCAATCTCAGCCTAATATTTGGAAGTGGATCTCTGCATCTGTTTCCCTCAGTTAGTAGATGAAACCTCTCTGATGATAATTGCATTAGGCACCAGTCTATGAGTATAGCAGAATATCTTTAGGTATCGTTATGTTGACATTTTTTTCCTTACGTTGTGTTTGGTTCTATCCTAGGACCCTGGGCTATCTATGTATCTTCTGGGTCCCAGAACTCCAAGCAGTGTCAGATGTGGGCTCACTCTCATGACGTGGCTGGACAGTCCTTGGTTTACCACTTCCACAGTCTTTGTGCTACTCTTAGCCCAGTACATCATATAGGCAGGACAGACTGTGAGTAAAAGGTTATATGGCTGAGTTGGTTCCCCAATCCCTACACAGGAAGACTTGCTAGACCACAGGAGATGACCAGTTCAGGTTATGTATCTTCTGTTGCTAGGAGTCTTATCCAGATTCACCCTTGTAAATTACTGGTAATTTCACTTGCACCAGGTTCTACCTGACACCCAAATGTTTTCCTTCCAGTCTTTGAGTATTCTTCTCTATATTTACCCCAACCTGATCCTTCATGTTCCCATCCCAAAGCCTCCCTCAGTACATCCAAAAGATCTCTTCTATTTTAGCTTCCCCTTTGAGCCCTCCTTATTATCTAGCCTCCCTGGCTCCGTGGATTGCAGCATGGTTATCCTTACAGCTAATATCCACTTATAAGTATATGCTGTGCTTATCTTTCTGAGTCTTGGTTTCCTCAGTCAGTCAATATGATTTTTTTTTCCCTAATTTCATACATTTGCCTCCAACTTTCTCCATGTCATTGTTCTTTATTTAAAAAAAAAACATTTGAGTAATAGTCCACTGTGCAAATGCATTACATTTTATTTATCCATTCTTCAGGTTGGTGGACATATAGGTTGTTTTCAACTTCTGGCTATTTCAAATAAAACTGATATGCACATAATTGAAAAAGTTTCCTTGTGACATGATTTGAGCTTACTTTCGTCCCAAGAGAAGTATCACTGGGTCTTGAGGTAGATTGATTCCCAATTTTCTGAGAGACTTCCATATTAAAATCCAAACTGGTGTAGTTACACCCCCCAACACATTTTCTGCAACATAACATCTCATTGGATATACCTGGAATTGTGCTATGTTCAGGGTGATAGATATGGAACTATTTATATCCTCTGACAATTCAAAATCTATTTTTGCCAATATCATTTGTTGTAGATCCTTACTTATTTTCCAATGAATAATTTTGGCTTCTTTGTTAATGATCAGGTGTTCATAGATTTGTGAATTTGCATCTGGGTAAATTTTGGAGATTTCATGAGGTGCTGAGAAGGTATATTCTTTTGTGTTTGGGTGGATAACTATTTGATTCAGATAACTATTAGGTCCTTTTGAGCCAATATCTGCTATTTGTGTTATTCCTCTGTTAGTTTCTGTCTGGGGTCCTATCCATTAGTGACAGTAGGATGTTGAAGTCTTCCACTATCAATATTTGGGGTTTGATGTGTGATTTAAGCCTTAGTAAAAATTTGTTTCACAAAAGTGTGTGCCCTTGCAATTGGAGCATAAATGATCAGAACTGAGATGTCATATTGGTGGATTTTTCCTTTGATGATTATGAACTATACTTTTGCTTCTCCACCTCTATTGAGATTAATTTTGGTTTAAAGTCTATTTTGTTAATTATTAGGACAGCTACATGAGCTTGCTTCTTAAGACTATTTGATTGGAAAATTTTTTCCAACTGCTTAATCTGAGATAATGTCTATTTTTTGTCCTGAGGTGTATTTCCATTCAGTTAGCCTGGGATTTTTATTAGCAAATTGAGTACATTAATATTGAAGGATATTAATAACCAATGATTGCTAATTTCTTTTACTATTTTTTGTTGGTGGTTGTAGTGTATAGGTGTGTGTGTGTCTATGTTTCCTTCTTTGAGGTTTAGTGATTGGAAATTATTTCTTGTGTTTTATGTGTGGAATTAATTACTGTGGGTTGGAGTTTTCTGGCTAGAACCTTCTGTAGGGCTGGGTTTCTGGACAGATGTGATTTAAATTTGAATTTGTTACATAATATCTTGTTTTCTACCTCTAGGGTGATTGAAAGTTTTGCTGGGTTCAAGCAGTGATGGCACACAACTTTAATCCCAACACTCAGGAGGCAGAGACAGAATGATCTCTGTAAGTTTGGGGCCATCCTTCTATCCTTCTCTACAGAAAAAAGTTCTAAGACATGCTCCAAAGCAACAGATAAACTCTGTCTGAAAAACAAAACACAACAAAAACAAAAAAGAAGAATGTTTTTTGCTGAGTATAGTAGTTTGGGCTGGAATTCATGGTTTCTTGGCATCTGCTAGATATTTGTTCAGGCCCTTCTGCTTTTAGAGGCTGTATTGAGATGATGGTATAATTCTAATAGATCTGCTTTTATATATTCTTCGGCCATTTACTTTGCTGAATTAATATTGTTTATTATTATTATGTTAGTTTTTTATTATGATGTGGTACAAGGACGTTTTTTCTGCTCTACTTTATTTAATATTCTGTAAGCTTCATTTACTTTATTTTTAGAAAAACAAGGAGATACTACCTATTTATAAAACTCATAGTTTCATAAGTCCTTATTAATAATTCAGCATTGTTTTCTGTTTTTTATTATTATTTTTCTTATTTTACATATTGATCCCAGTTCCCTCTCCCTCTCATCATCCCATCCCCCTGATCCCCCACACCCCATTCCCCTCTCACTCTCCAGGGTGGTTGAGGCTGTCCAGGAGGGATCATCAAAATCTGTCAAGTCACTTGGGATAGGGCCTAGGCCCTCCCTCCTCTCTCAAGGCTAAGGGAGTATCCCTCCATGGTAAATGTGCTCCCAAAATCCTTTCATGCACCAGGGATGAATCCTGGTTCTACTGTCACAGGTTACTGCTCATGCCTTATAGCTGAGACCCACGTTCAGGGGTTGTGGGTTGGTCCTATGCTTGTTTCCCAGCTATCAGTCTGGGGTCCATAAGCTCCCTCTTGTTCAGATCAGCTGTTTCTGTGGGTTTCTCCAGCCTGATCTTGATCCATTTGCTCACCCCTCCTCCCTCTCTGAAACTGGATTCCAGGAGTTCGGCTCAGGGTTTAGCTGTGAGTGTCTGCTTCTGTTACCATCAGATAACAGATGAGGGTTCTAGGATGGCATATAATGTAATCATCAATCTCATTATTGGGGAAGATCATTTAAAGTAGCCTCTCCACTATTGCTCAGATTGTTATTTGGTGTCATACTTATATGTCTGTGGGCATTTCCCTAGTGCTATTTTTCTCTTCAAACCTCTAATGGCTCCCTCTATAATGGTATCTCTTTTCTTGTTCTTCTCTATTCCTACCCTGACTCAATATTCCTGGTCCCTCATGTTCTCCTCTTCCACCTTCTCTTTCTCCTAACTCCCTCTACACTCACTGCACCCCGTACTCCCAATATGATCAGGATATCTTGTCCCAGTCACCTTCTCTGGGAGAACTTGTATGTCTCTCTTAAGGTCCTCCTTGTATCGTAGCTTCTCTGGTGGTGTGAATTGCAGACTTATGGGCCTTTGTCCTATGTCTAAATCCACATATGACCGAGTACATTCCATGTTTGTCTGGGTTACCTCACTCAGGATAATATCTTCTATTTCCATCAATTTATAGGCATGCTTTATTTAGGTCGAGAAATTTTCTTCTATTTTTCTGTTGAATATATTTCCTGGGCCTTTGTGCTGGGGTTGTTCTCACTTCTGTTTCTATTATCCTTAGGTTTGCTCTTTTCACAGTGTCCCAGATTTCTTGTATGTTTTGTGTTAGGATTTTTATTTTAGATTTAACATTTTCTTTGATTGATGAATCTATTTCCTCTTTTGTATCTTCAGACCTAAGATTCTCCATTCTATCTCTTGAATTCTGCTGGTGATATTTGCATCTGTAGTTCCTGTTAACTTTCACAGATTTTCCATTTCCAAAATCCCCATGTGTAGAAATAAAAAATTCTATGAATACTTCCAACATATAATGACACAAGATATTGCGGTAAATAAGGATCAGGATAAACAAATAGGCCGAATAGATGTTTATTCAGGGAGAAATAACTTACAACCTAGACAGATGAACACCAGGAAATTCAACCCGATCCTCTCCTGTCCGAGTCACGCCAGAAAGAGAGAGCGCCTTCCTGGCCCCCCTCCGACCTCCTTCCTCAGGTCACCTCCGCCCATCGCTCCACCCCCCCCAAAGGGCGTGGTCAGTGCTACAGAAAGACTATCTCACTACAATTCCCCCTTTTAGTCTAAAGAAAAGATTTAGGCTTAATACAAAACTATATACAAAACAGTGAATAACAAGTGTGCTCTAAGATAAGGAAAATCGAGAACAAAATGACCTACATATCTAGTCCTAGGGTGAGGGCAATGGAGTTTACAATAGAGTTGTCCTAAGCTGGAAAACGTAAGTCTAGTACCTAATATATCTAACTAGGAAGAGAGAATAATAGTTGTGATAGTTTAATCTTCAACCTCCTCAAGACCTGAGAAGGAAATTAACAATACTAGAGTAGACAGGAAATGCGGATGGACAACTTCCAAAAGGTGCAGCAAGGACAGAAACAGCAAGCCACCTGAACAGTCACCCTAGGTCTCACAGCGACGTTGGTACACCCAGATTTGGCTAAGGCCAAGAGAACTTGACAGACCACAACAACAGCAGGGAAATAGAAGGGCTGTCTTACCCTGACTTAGCAAGGTCAAGCAGTCTTCTATATTTGTCTCCTGCAAGCACATAGGACTGCATGTCCAAATCAGTGGTCAAGGTGGGGGCAATTCTATGCCCAACAGGCCATTAGCTGAGGTGAGATTGAACTCCAGCAGGAGCAACAACAGTGTCCAACATATTTTCTGGAAAGTGCACAGTGCTGTCAGGAGCAACAGTGTCTCATGTCAATGGAGTACTAATATTAAAACATTTAAATGCCATGTTCTGCATGTCTATGAAGTGATTGAAGATTAAGCATCTATATCTGACTAATCTCATAGGTACAGGAAATGTGAGTGAAGATAATCTGTAATACTTGGGAACTTAGCTAAAAAGACTGATTAAAACTTTCCTGAGTAAAGCAGGAACAAATACTTAAACAATATAACTATTTACATATACCTACATGTAAATCCCTAAAATAGAGGTAGAGTATAAGTGTCAAGACAAGAGGTAGAACTATAAAGGGCAGCAAGATAAATATCCCAAATTGTATCAATACACAAAATGTCTTGAATACAGGAAAAGTATACATACATAGAATATGGTAAAAAATAATGTGCATAAAATATTATAAGTGGAAACATGTAACACAATATAACAAAATATAAACTTAATTTTACATAGCTTACCACATAAGAATACACAACAATGTAAGCTGTAAAATACTATCTCATTCTTATTCAAATTCTCAAGAAAATAGGCTAATCTACCTATATCCCATCTAAACCATACCTTTCCCAACCATTCCCTATTCCTGTCTAAAAGATAAACCCGAGTGTAAGCATCACCCAATCCCAAATAACTAAAACCAACCCAAAGACGATGACTATTATCCCAAAATTCCAAGGGTAAGGAAAGGGGGCGTAGTCATATTAAGATTACTTCCTGCTGAAATGGGACGATGATTGCTCCAATGGATCCTGTAGGAAGAAAATTTTTAGCAACCAAATTTCTCAACAGAACTGGCTGTGACATATGTAGTTAGTCACTGTGTGGCAGAAAATTCTTGACTGTAGTTCTATTTGAAACTGGCCAGGGTGTGATAAAAAGGTGCACCATTACAGCTAGCTAGTCATGAGTTGTCTCGAGCAAAACAGTCTCAAACCGGTTTTAGGGTGATGTGTAGAAATAAAAAATTCTATGAATACTTCCAACATATAATGACACAAGACATACATCATCATTCAAAAATGCAAGGAAGGGAGCATAAAAAGGAAGTATTGGACAAAAGCAAAACAAAACAAAACAAATAAACAACAGCAACAACAACAACAAAACAGCTGGGCAAACTCCAAACTCTGAAATTAAATGTCTTCCATATCTGATCTCCAACTCTGTTCAACTTTGTTGATTGCATCATATTTCTTTCTTGGGGGCTGATTCCAGCTATCCTCAGCTAGTATCCTGTGACACTGGTACCTCTAACAGCTTAAGTTCTCAAAGGCAATTCAGGCTTTAACTTCACAGTTTCACACAATGAACTCTCTACAAGGCCTCCATTGAGGGACACCCCTGACACATGTCTGGACTCAGTGGCATGTTTTAGCCATGAAGGCAGATTCCATAACCCATTTCTTCTATAATTAACTCTAAATCCAGAACCATATGGCCAAAGCTGCCAAGTTCTGCAGCAAACTGTGACTGGAACATGGCCCCCTTGTTCAATGTCATCTTCATGAACTTTCTGCCATTCACTGCCTAAGCTTGGCTGTCCTGAAACTTTCTCTTTATTCCAGCCTGACCACAAGCCAAGAGATCAACCAGCCTGTGTACCCCAACCACAACCAACTCTAATCTATCATTCTGGAAGAGAAACAAAGGAAGGAAGATGGGAAAAAAGTAAATGGAGGGGTGAACAGATTCTGGTAGTAGAGAAGAATCCAGAGGGGTGGTGTTGCTGAAGGATTCAGTGTCTTGATGTACCAAGACCTAGAGAAACCATGAAAACATCCCTAACTTTATTAGCACTGTTGTAGCTACCTTCATGTGTGTCCCAGCTATCTGGCTTGCTCATATCACCATTATCATCTTCGGCAGATACAGTTGCCTACTACCTGCAATTGACAGGCAGCTCTGTGTGTGCATGGTCATAATTACTGTCATGGTATAAGTCTTTGGGGGGAAATCTGTGTATCTTCCTTTCTCAGCTTTGGATTATTGACTCTCTATGGGCCTTCCATTTTAAATGTGAGTCCTCCATGACAGCTACCTTTGTCTTAACTGCAAGCTTGGAAGATTGGCAGATATTGGCCAATGTATGCACTGTCTTATCCTCTCCATTAGGTGAGGGAGAAGATGAATATATACCTTTGAACTCTGGTTGAAGAGTTGTGTTCATGCACAATATAACTTCTGTAATCCACAAAAAAGAAAGAAGAAAGGAAGCAGAAGTTGGATCTTGTTCCCTCAAACTATCATAAAGCCTCTGGTAGGAACCTAGATGTCATTTTCCAGAGCTCCAAGGAGAGGGAAATCGGAAGGTAAATATCTAAGACATGGTGGCATGATGTTTTTTATTGATATAGAACAGAAAGTAGATCGAAGCATTTCATGCTCCTTTGAGTTCAAGTACTTAAGAGATTATAGGCAGGACTGTTCTCTGTATTCATTACTGATGTCATGAAAAAGGTTAACAGAAAAAAATGAATCTTTCAGTAAATGAGGTATGATTAGAATTCATATACTTCATTTCAACAAGAAATAGTGACAAGGAAAATGAGACTGAGATGTTATAGCTTAATATTTAAAGATGTTTATTAACAAAGTAATATGTATAATCAATGAAACACAATGGAACTACATAAATAACATGCTAACCACTTTCTCTTAATTTTGAATGTTACTGCAAAAATCAGAATGAATATTTACTATCTAATATCTTAATAATTTTGTGAATACTTAGAGAAACATAACTACATCTGTATATTGCATTTGTTTGTTAAGAAAAATATTCCATATCAGTTATGTAGAATTTTTTAACATATTTGTAGATTTTATTCATAGAACATTATATTTAAAATCTAAGTAGAGAAAACAAAACATATAATTTTGAGTTGATAGGCATGTTAATTATCTTGCTTTAATTAGTCATTTCACAATGCATATGTATACAAACATAACTCTAAATATAGCAATTATACTCAGGCTATTCATTAATTTTCCTGAATAAAACTGTGGAAAATGAATGAAAATAAAATAGTAGCATAATTTCATAACCACTCATATATAATAAACACAATAATACATAGTTAGGATGTGCTAGGCTTCTCTTATTCAGTTGAAGTTTCTTTTTTAGAAGCTTTTAACTTTTGTTCTTTGCATATAACTTCAAGACTCACCATAGATACTATCATATGATCTGCAAATAGCGATGTTTTGACATTTTTCTTTCCAATTTTTATTCAGTTGATCTCCTTTAGTGGTCTTATTATTCTAGCTAGAACTTGAAGTACTACATTGAATATGTATAGGGAGAGTGGACAGCCTTGTCTTATTTCTGAATTTAGTGGAACTGCTTTCAGTTCCTTTCAGTGCAATTTGATGTTGGCTGTTGTCTTACTGTATATTGATTTTATTATGTTTAGGTATGTTCATTTTATCCCTGATCTCTCCAAGACTTTCATCTTGAGCAGGTGCTGGATTTTGTCAAATTATTTTTCAGCATGTAAAAAGATGACCATTTTTTTAACAGTTTGATTAGATGGTGGATTACATTGACAGATTTTATGTTGAGCCATCCCTGCATCTCTGGGATATAACCTACTTTACCATTGTGGATGATATTTTTGTTGTGTTCTTATATTCATTTTGGGTGTATTTTACTGAATAGTTTTGCATCAATAGTCATGAAGGAAATTTGCCTGTAATTCTCTTCCTTTGTGTGGTTTGCATACCAGGATGACTTTGACCTCAAAAAAGAATTTGTCAATGTTTTAGCAAGAAACTCTTACATCAGATAAACTCTTTTTGTGAACCATTTGGATACAAGATTAACTAAAATAATCAGTAGCCCCTTTACATACAAATGATAAATGGACTAAAAAAAGAAAAAATCAGGGAAAAAATACCATTTACAATAGCCACAAAGAATATAAAATATGTTGGTTTAACTTGCAGTCAAGCAAGTGAAAGATCTGCATGACAAGAACTTAAAACCTTTAAAGAAAGAAATTGGAGAAGACATCAGAATTTGGAAATGTTCCCCCATGCTCATGAATGGGTAGAATGAACATCGTAAAATTGGCCATCTTGATAAAAAGCAATATACAGATTCAATGCATTCCACACTAAAACTCTGACAAAATTCTTCATAGTTTTTGAAAGAATAATATTAAACTTCATATATAAATAAAAAAAACAAGGATAGCTAAAGCAATCCTGTAAAATAAAAGAACTTTCAGAGGTATCACCAACCCTGATTTCAAGTTCTACTACAGAGCTATAGTAGCAAAAGTAGCATGGCATTGGCATAAAAACAGACAGGTGGATAAATGGAATTGAATAAATAAAACCCCAGGAGTAAATCCATACACGTATGGACACTTGATTTGGAACATGAAGCCAAAATTATAAAACAGAAAAAAGATAACTTCTTCAACAAATTGTGCTGTCATAACTGTATGCAATAGACCCATATCTATCACCCTTCTCAAAGCTCAACTCCAAATGGATCAATGACCTCAACATACGTCTAGATACACTCATCATGATAGAAGAGAAAGTAATAAATAATGCTGAACTTACTGACACAGGAGAAACACAGTCTCTAAGATTGACAATCCATAAATTGAACCACATGAAGCTGAAAATCTTCTGTAACCGAAAGAACACTGAGACAATGAGAAAAGATATTTATCATCCCCCGGTCTGACAGAGGTCTGATTTCCAAAACATATAAAGAACTCAAGAAACCTGTTATCAACAAACTAAGTAATCCAAATTAAAAATTGGATATAGCTCTAAACAGAGAGTTATCAACAACAGAATCTGAAATGCCTGAGAAATACGTAAGAAGTGATCATCATCTTTAGACCTCAGGGAAATATAAGTCAAGCATATCCTGGGATTCCATGTTATACCTGTCTGAATGGCTAAGATAAAAAAAAGTGCCTCCAAAGCTGGTGGCAGCAGCACAAACATGTACAACCACTTCAGGAATCTATATAGCACTTTCTCCAAAATTTCGGAATTGACTTGCCTCAAAACTCAGCTTTTCTACTCTTGGGAATATACCCACAGTATGCTCAAACATAGCACATAGCAGCTTTTTCTTTCATAATAGTAAGTATCTGGAAACAACTTAGATGTGCCTCAACAGAAGAATGGACAAAGAAAACATAGTATGTGTATACAGTAGATTAAGTAGATTATTACTCTGCTATTAAAAACAATGAACATGAAATTTGGATGTAAATGGATGAAATTACAAAACAATATCATCCTGAGTGAAGTAACCCAGACCTAGAAAGAAAAACATAATATATACTTCCTTATAAGTGGATATAGCTTTAAAGTAAAGGGTAATCCTTATACAATCCACAGAACCAGTCTAGGTAACAAGAGGGTATTCTTTGATCTCCTTGAGAAGGGAAAAGAGATCTCATGGGTGGACTTGGAACAACTAGAGATGTGTACCTGAGGGACCAGCTTGGGAATGGATGGCTAGATAGTCAAAGACATATTTAGAAATGGGGTGTCATTTGGGGCTCAGGTAGAAACCTGGTGGAAGAAAAACTCCTAGAAATCTATCCTTGTGACCTACACTCATAATCATAGCTAAGAAATGTAGCCTAAACTGGGTATCTTCTGTAACCAGGAAAGTCTCCCAGTGTAGAGATTAGGACACCTACCCAGTCATGTACTCTTCAACCTACAATCTGTCCTGCCTATAGGATGTGCTTGGGTAAGAGTGGCACAGGCTGCATGAGTGGCAATTCAATGATTGGTCCAGCCTCAGACCCATTCCATGAGAGTGAACTCACATCTGACACTGTCTGGAGTCCCAGGACCCAAAGCCTAGGTGCCCTAAAGACTTAGGATAGAAGCAAACATGAATGGAGAGAAAAATGTCAACATAATTATGCTTAATGATATTAGGCTATACTCATAGATTGGTGCCTGCCCAATTGTCATTAAATAGGATTCATCCCCTAACTGATGGAAAGAGATGCATACTCACAGCTAAACATTAGGCCAAGCTCAGCTAATCCTCCTGAGGAGAGGGAGGAAAGATTGTAGGAGCCAGAAGGATCAAGAATATTACAAGAAAACCCACAGTATTAACTAATCAACTCTTGTGGGCTCTTTGGAGATCATATAACCTGGACTGACAATCAGGGAGTATAAATAAGAATGATATTGGCCCTCTGAATATATGTGGCAGTTGTGTAGCTTGGTTTTCTTGTGGGAGTTTTAAAAATGGAAGCAGAGCCTGTCCCTAATGCTTTGGCTGGGTTTTGGTACCCTATACCTCATATTAGGTCACCTTACCCAGCCTTAGTACAAGAGGAGATGCTCAGTCTTACTGCAAATCCATTAGCCATGTTTTGTTTATAAACATGGGGAAGCTGTCTCCATCTGAACAGTAAAGGAGTAGGTGTGGGGTTAGAGTGGGAGTAAGGTGAAGGAATGGAAGGAGAGAAGTCAGTGGATGTTGTCTGGATCTGTAGTGATATATTGTTCATGTTCTAATGAAGCTTACATGAAGACCAGAGAAGGAAAGCAGACAAGCCACCAGAGAGCTCCTACATCTACATAGGCTGAAAGGGAAATCCTGTCCCCAATGTGACTGGAGAGTAATTGCCTGAATACAGAATTCCATCTGCCTATTTTATATACCTCTCTAGTGGTGGGATTAACGGCATGAGTCCTGTCTTTTTTTTAGACTGATTCACTCTCATTTAGCCCAGGGTGACCTTTATCTCACAGAGATCCATCTGCCTCTCTCTCCTGAGTCCTGGGATTAAAGCTGTATGCTGCCACTGACCAGCTTCTATGGCTGTGTCTAGCTTTGTATTATGATCCCCAGTCAAGCTTTATTAGTTCATAAACAATATGTCACCACAAGGATACATAAACAAATACATATAATATAACCTCACCATGATGTGATGTTTTTGTTTTTAATGAACAGATTTCCCAATGTACTAATTTGACTACTTTTCTTCTCTCCTACAATACTTCCCAACCTTGGCATCCTCTCCCTCCATTTTCCCCCAACTTTCTCCCTCAACTTTCCCTCTCCCCCAAATCCACTTCTCTTATGTTTTCTTTCAGAAAAGAGGAGGCTTCCCAGGGATATTAACCAAATGGAATAAAATGATCCAATAATCTAGGCACAAACCTTCATATCAAAACTAGAAGAGGCAACCTAGAGGGAAGAAAATGATCCTGTGAGCAGGCAAAAGTGTGAGAGACAACCCCACTCTCCGTGTTAGGAGTTCCACAAAAATTACAAGCTGCACAACCATACCATATATGCAGAAGGCCTATTGCAGACTCATGCAGGCTCCAAGATTGCCATTTCAGTGTCTATGAGTACCTATAAACCTTGCTTAGTTGATACTCTGGGCTGTGTTCTTATGGTGTCCTCAACCCTCCTGGCTCCTAAGATCCTCCCTTTCTTTCTTCCATTGGTTTCCCTGAGCTTCACATAATGTTTGCTTATATGGGCCTCTGCGTTTTCTCCTTTCAATAGCTGGAGAAAGCCTATTTAATGAAGATTGGACTAGGAAATAATTTCAGTATAGCAGGTAGCAGGACATCATTAGAAATCAATTTGTTGCCTTTTTTTGGGGGGGGGCCGGTTATGTTTTGTTCTTCTTTTGTTTCTAGACCACCAAACTTCTGGATCCTGGACATGCAGGCAGTGCCAGGCAGGGGTTCCCTCTCCTACAGTACTAATAGGTCTTAATAATAAAAGCCCAGAGTCAGGTACAGGGGGAAATGCTCAGAGATCAGAGAGACAAATGAGCAAAGCCACAGCCATTTTACCTACTCAACTTTCCAGCTAAAAAAGTGACTGAGCTCCTGTCTACTCTTGCTTGATAACTTCCTCTTTCTACCCAATCATTTCACTTCTTGTCTGTTGGTACAGACTTCCAGACCTCTATGATTCACTAGTGGCTATTTCTGCCCTGTGATCTTCAGATCTTTGTGTATTAAGAGTATAAACAAGATAACACTACAAGCCTCAAGTTAGACTAGTCATGGGTTGACCACTTCCATGATCTCTGAGCCACCATTGTCCCAACACATCTTGCAGACAGGTAAGGTTTAGGATAAAGGTTTTGTGGCTGAGCTGATGCGCCAGTCCAACTCTGGAAGACTTGCCTGCTTACCAAAGATGGCTAGTTCAAGCTTCAAATCCTGCACTCCTAGGAGTCTTTTCCAGGGTCACCCTCATTGTTTTCAGCAAGTTTCTACTACAGTAGGTTTCCACATCAGTCCCTAATATTCCTCAATTGCAGTTGTCTCTCATGGTGCTCGCTTTCTCCATCCCTCCATCCCCTAACAGATTCTTCCTGTAGACATCTCCACCCACCCCAATGCACTTACAAAATCTACTTTATTTCCTCTTTTTAGGAAGATCCATGTGTTCCACCTAGAGTTCTCTTTGTTAATTAGCCTCTCTGGCTCTGTGGATTGTAGTGTGATTTCTCTTTATTTTAAAGACAATATTCACTTACCATATAAGTGAATATATATATATATATACATATATATACATATATATATATACATATATATATATTCTTCAAATAAAGATATTTTTACTTCTTTCCAATTTGCATCCCATTGTTCTTAATTTGTTTTTATTGCTCTCACTAAAACTTCAAATTCTATATTGAATAGATATGGAGAGTATGAACAGCTTTGTCTTGTTCCTGATTTTAGTGAGATTGCTTTATGGTTTTTTCCATTAAATTTAATGCTGGTTATAGGTATGTCTCTTTTATTCCCAATTTCTCTAATTCTTATCATGAAGGATGTTGGATGTTGTTACAAGCTTTTTCTGTATCTAGTGTGAAGATCAATTTTTTTTTCACTTCCTTTCACTTTGTTTATTTGATGGATTACATTGACTGATTTCTATATGCGTAACCATTGCTTCATCATTTGGAACAAGCCTACTTGATCATGGAGGATCATCTTATTTGTTGTTTATTATGAGCAGTTTAACTCCAGCCTGGTCCCACAGCCGTGTCGCCCCCCCAAAAACATACACACATACACAGAGACTCCATTATTTATAAACCTGTTGAGCAATGACTAGAGTTTCTTATTGGCTAGCTCTCTTAGCTATTAACTTATTTCTATGAATATACATGTTTCCACGTGGTCTTATCTTACTACAGAGAAGATCTGGACTTCTTACTCTCCTTGGTCCTACATCTTGACTTCTCTCTACTACATCTCCCAGAGTCCTCCTTATCTCCTAATTTTGCTTATCTTGCCTTCCTATTGGCCAAAATGACTTTATTCATTAACCAATAGGGGAAACATATTTATGGAATGACATCTCCTATCAGATGTGATCATGGATTCAATTTTCAGCATTATGTTGAGTATTTTTTCATCTATTCTTATGTAGATTTGGTCTGCAATTCTCTTTTTTGGATCGTTATGTAGTTTGGGTATTAGGATAACTGTGTCCTAATAGAAAGAATTTGATAATGTTCCTTCTCTCTCTAGTTTTGGAATAACTTAAAGAACATTGATGTTAACTATTCTTTAAAATTTTATCATAATTTTATGCTAAAACTTTCTGTCCATAGGCTTTTTTATTGTTGGTAGGAAATTTTAGTGACTGCTTCTATTTCCTCAACTTTCATAAGTTTATTTAAATTATTTTTTATCTGATTTTTATTTTTGATAAGTGGTAGCTATTGAAAAATTCTTCTTTATAATTTATTTATTTATTTTTCATGTTTTCCACTTTGGTGGTGTACAGGTGGTATTTTTTGATATCTGTTGTCATGTCCCCTTTTCCTTCTTGATTTTGTTAGCCTGGACACTATGATTTTAAGTAGTTTGAATGATAATTAGGTAATTCATGTTACTTTTCTAGGCATTTATTATATAGTAAATTATACTTAATAACAATATTGATAGTTATTATTATGTAATTGCTTCAATCAGAGACTATGACTATATTGTGTCCAATTTTCCTATACTCTTATTACAGTGAGCTTCCATATGATTGCTGGGAATTGAACTCAAGGGCCTCTGGAAGAACAGTCAGTGCTCTTAACCTCTGAGCTATCTCTCCAGCCTTTTTCTATATTCTTATGGGGACAAGTATTATATACCTCATTTAGTCTAGATTTTCCTCTGAAAGAGTTAAATCTCTCTTTGGCTAGAAGAAAAGAGATACCAGGGATTTGAAACCAGAGGAAATGCTGATAGTATAAATTTCTTAAGTATGAGCTTAGCTCCTTGTACAAGTTTAAATAATTGTATAATCTTTTACTTTAAAATATCTGTCAGATTGAAATTCTCTTGGAGCATTACCATTAATTTTTAGGAGTTTGCTGTTTAATTTCCATTATGGAGTCTGAAATAGAAGGACAATGGATATATTATGTCAGTCTGCTCATAAATAATGCTTTATACATTTTTAATGATATTTAGCCATGATGTACTGGGAAAAAATAACTTTTATGTATAGGTTTTAACAATGTAGTAGGGAAACATATGCACAGGGCTGTATGTTCTACACTCTTCACAAGCTGTTTTATGTGCTCAGATCTATAGAGGTGCCTTCTATCCCTCTACTTTCCACTGATATTTTCTACTTATTTAGGATCTATTAAGACTCCAATAATGGAAGCATTTTTTAGCTTTTGATTAAACTATGATGAGATTCATAAGCTGCTGTGTGTTTTTCTTTTATTTTGATTTTAATCACATTTTAAATATTTTTGCTTATTTATATACTCCCACTACCTCCCCTTTGCTCTTTTCTCCTTCCACTCCTCCCTTGTTTCTGCTCAAAAAGCAGACATCTTGTTGATGTCAATAAAACATGGTATGTCATGTTGTAGTAAGGTTAAGCACTCCCTTTGTATTAAGGCTGGACAAGGCAACACCGTATGTGGAATAAGGATCGAAAAGCCAGCAAAAAGGTCAGAGGCAGCACTCCTTCCACTGTTAGGATTCCCACAATTAGTCAAAGCTACACAACTATCACATATATGGAGAGATCCTATATCAGTTCCATGAAGGCTCCTGGTTGTCAGTTCAGTCTCTGTGAGCACTTATGAACCCAGATCATTTGATTCTGTGGGTTTTCTTGTGATGTCCTTGACCCCACTTTTCCTCCATCCTTCTCTATTGTGGTTTAGTAAGGATCAGCATAAAAAAATAGGCCAAATAGATGTTTATTCAGGGAGAAATAACTTACAACCTGGACAGATGAACACCAGCAAATCCCACCAGATGCTCTCCTCTCTGCTTCCCGCAGCAAGAAAGCATTCTCAGGCTCCTCCTCAGACCTAATTCCATAGGTCACTTCTGCCCCTCATTCCACCCCCCCAATGGGCTTAAGGTGGGATCTCAGAGTTGATTTGATTTGCATTTCCCTGAGGGCTAAGTAAATGAACATTTCTTAAATGTTTCTCTATCATTTCATATTCTATGTTGATGACTCTGTTTAGATCTGTATCCCATTTTTATTTGTATTATTTAGTTTGTTGATGCTTATTTCCTAGAGTTCTTTATGTTTTAGAAATCACCCCTCTGTTGGATGTGATGTTGGAGAACATATTTTCCCATTCTGTGAGTTACCATTTACTCCTATTGATGGTGTCCTTAGATTTATAGAAGCCCTTTACCTCCATGAGGCACCATTTATTGTTTATCTTAGTGTCTCTGCTTTTTGTGTTCTATTGAGGAAGTCATCTCCTATTAAAATACATTCAAAGCTATTTTCCATTTTCATTTTTGTCAGGTTCAGTGTATCTGGATTTATGTTGAGTGTCTTGATCCACCTACTTAAAAGTATTCCTCTTATGTGGGTTGGGCTCCCAAAGTCCATTTGTATACCAGGGATAAATACTACCATGACCGGGGTCCCCATTGACTGCCCCATCTTCCTAACTAACATCCACATTCAGGGATGGTCCTATGGCGGTTTTCTAGCTATCAGACTGAGGTTCATGAGACCCCTTCTTGTTCAGGACAGCTGATTCAGTGGGTTTCTCCAGCCTGGTATTGATCCCTTTGCTCATCATCACTCCTCCCTCTCTGTAATTGAATTCTGGGACTTCAGCTAGTTTTTAGCTGTGCTTCCATTACCTATTAGATGAAGGCTCTAGGATGGCATATCAGGTAGTTCCATATCATTGTCATGGAAAGACATAAAAGGTAGCCTCTCCACTATTGCTTAGATTGATAGTTAGGTTCCTCCTTGTAGATTGCTGGGCATTTCTTTAGTACCAGATTTTTCCTTAAATCTATAATGGCTATTTCTATTATAGTGTCATTTCTTGTTCTCCTTTATTCTTTCTCTGTCTCAATCATCTTGTTGTCTCATGCCCACCTCTCCCCTCCTTTTCCTCCACTCTCCCTCCTAACTCACTCTCCCATTGCTCAATGCTCCCAATTTTCTCTGAAGATCATTTCCCTTTCCCCTTCTCTGGGGGACCCAGTATGTCTCCCTTAGGGTCATCCTTGTTTCACAGCCAGAAATAAGGATATTTCGACCTCTTCCTTTCCAATTTCTATCCCCTTGATCTCATTTCGTTTTCCCACTGCTCTAGCTAGAATTTAAAGTACTATATTTAATAGAGATAAAAAATCTTGTTGTCTTGTTCCTAATTTTAGTGGAATTGGTTTGGGCTTCTTTCTATTTAATTTGATGTTTGCTGTTGGCTTGCTGTATATTGTTTTTATTTTAATTAGGTATATCCCTTATATTACTGAACTCTCTAAGACTTTTATTATGAAGGGGTGTTGAATTTTGTCAAAGGTTTTTTGAGTGTCCAATTAGATGTCAATGTGCTTTTTTATCTTTGTTTGTTTATATGTTATAGTGTATGGAAAGATTTTAGTATGGTGATCCATCTCTAAATTTCTAGAGTGAAGCCTGTTTGATCACAGTGGGTGATTTTTTTGATATTTTCTTGGATTAAATTTGCAAATACATTATTGAGTATTTTTTCATCAATGTTCATGAGGGATATATGACTTTAGTTCTTATTTTGGTAGTGTCTTTGTGTGATGTGGCTTCATATAACTAATTGGGAAATGTTCCTTCTCTTTATGTTTTGTGGAATAAATTGGAGAGTATTGGTATATACTCTTCTTTGAAGGTCTGGTGGAATTCTGTCTGAAACCATCTTGCCCTGGGCTTTTTTTGCTTGGGAGATGGTTAATGACACCTTCTCTTTCTTTGGGGGATATAAGCCTATTTAAGTTGCTTATCTGATCTTGATTTAGCTTTGCTAAATGGTATTTATAATGAATATTGCCTTTTATTTATTTATTTATTTATTTATTTATTTTTACATTTTCCAATTTTGTGAAGTACAGGTGATTTCAGACCTAATGATTTTTTGCCTTTCCATGTTGTCTGTTGTCATGTCCCCATTTAATCTCTGATTTTGTTAATGTGGATATTCCTTCTCTGCATTTTTTATTAGGTTATATAATGTTTGTATACTTGTTGATTTTTCTCAAAATACCAACCTTATTTCATTAATTTTAGCCCTCATTTTGATTATTTCCTGACATCTATTCCTCTTGCATGGGCTTTTTTCTTTTTGTTCTAGAGATTTCAGGTGTGCTCTTACATTTCTCATATGAGATCTCTTTAAATATTTTATAAAGGCAGTCAGTGCTATGAACTTTCCCCTCAGTACTGCTTTCATTATGCCCCATATGTTTGAATACTTGTTTATTTTCATTGAATTCTTATTTATTTATTTCTTGAATCAGTGTTAATTCATTTAGAGAGTTGTTCCATTTCCATGAGTTCAAAGGCATTTTGTTACTTCTGTAGTCATCGAAATCTGAATTTAATTATTGGTATTTTGATAAGATATGGGGGTTATATCAGTTTTCTTGTACCTATTGAGACTCACTTTTTGACCAAATATTTGGTCAGTTTTGGAGAAGATTCCATGATATGTTCTGAGAAAAAGGCATATTCTTTTATATTTGGGTGAAATATTCTTTAGATATCTCTTTGGTCCATTTGCTTCATAACATCTATTAGTTCTATTGTTTCTCTGTTTACTTTCTGTTGGATAACTAATCCATTGGTGAGAATGGGTAGTTGGAAGTCTCCCACTTTTAATGTGTGAAGTTTGTGTTTTATTTAGTCTTTAGTAAGACTTTTACAAATGTGGGTGTCCTTGCATTTGGAGTATTAATGGTCAGAATTGAAACATCACTTTGGCAACTTTTTTCTTTGATGAGTATGCAATGTCCTTCCCCATCTCTTTTGATTAATTTTGTTTTGGATTCTGTTTTGTTACATAGTAGGATATATACACCAGCTGGCTCTTAAGACCATTTGGTTAGAAAATCTTTCTAATCCTTTACTCTGAGTGATGTCTACTTTGGTGTTAAGGTATTTTTTATGCAACAGATGGATGGATCCTGTTTTCATATCTATTGTATTAGCCTATGCCTTTTTATTGGCAAAGCAAGTCTATTAATATTGAGATATATCAATGACCTCTTGCGTTGTTGTTGCAGTGGTAATAGGGTATGTGTGTATGTATGTATGTGTGTTTGCTTTCTTTGGGTTTTTGCCTGTGTGAGATTATTTACTGCCTTTGTTTTAGTGAGTGTAATTAATTTCTTTGGGTTGGAGTTTTCATTCTAGTACCTTAAGAAGAGCTGGATTTATGCAGAGATATTGTTTAAATTTGACTTTGTCATGAAATATCTTGTTTTCTTCATCTATGGTGAGGGACCAGGCTGGCAGGAAAACTGCTCATAACACCTGAGATTCTCTCTTCCATCTCTTAAATTCTGTTGGTGGTGCTTGCATCTGTAGTTACTGTTTGATTACCCAAACATTCTACTTCCTGATTTCTCTCACTTTGTGTTTTCTTTATGGCTTCTGTTTTGCTTTTAGTGTCTTGAAGAGTTTCCTTTATATGCTCATTTTTTTTTTTTCTTGGATTTCTTGGAATAGTTTTAAGGATTTGTTGATAACCTCCAACTTTTTTACTTTGACTTTTCTATTTAAATTTGAAACACACTTGTTTTACATGACAATCCCAGTTCCTGCACCCTCTCTTTCTACCCTGTCCCCTCCCACCAACTCCCATCCCATTCACATTCTGCTGCCCAAAGAGGGTGGTACCATCCATGTGGAGTCTTCAAAGTCTGTCATATCATTTAGAGCAGGCCATAGGCCCTCCCCCACTTGTCTAGGTTGACAGATTATCCCTTTATGTGGGATGAGCTCCCTAAATCCATTCATATACTAGGGATAAATACTGATCCACTACCAGCGGCCCCATAAACTTAGTAGTCCTACCTAATACCCACATTCTGGTTTGTCCTATGCTAGTTTCCCAGCTATTAGACTAGAGTCCATCAGCTCCCCCTTGTTGAGGTCAGCAGTTTCTGCGGGTTTCTCCAGGCTGGTCTTGATCCCTTTGCTCATCAGTTCTCCCTTTCTGTAACTGGATTCCAGGAGTTTAGCTAGTGTTTGGCTGTGGGTGCCTGCTTCTGCCTTTGTAAGATACTGGATGAAGGCATATATGGTAGTCATCAATCTCATTATTGAGGAAGAGCATTTAAGGTAGCCTCTCCACTATTGCTTAGATTGTTAGTTGGGATCATCCTTGTAGATCTCTCTATATTTAGCTAGTGCCAGATTTCTCTTAAAACCTATAATGTCAGTTCTTCAGGAAAATAGGAATCAGTCTACCTCAAGATCCAGCAATTCCACTGTTAGGAAAATACCAAAGGATGAACATTCATACAACAAGGACATCTGTTCAACTATGTTCATAGCAGCATTATTTGTAATAGCCAAAACCTGAAAGTAACCTAGCTGCCCCTCAACTGAAGAATGGATATAGGAAATGTGGTACATTTACACAATGGAGTACTTCTCAATGGGGGAAAAAAATCAATGGAATCTTGAAATTCACAGGCAAACAGATGGAACTAGATGAAACCATCCTGATTGAGGTAATCCAGTCACAAAAAGACAAATAAGGAATGTACTCACTTATATATGGATTTTAGACATAGAGCAATGGATTACCAGCCTACAATTCATACCACCAGAAAAGCTAGGAATCAAGGAGGACCCTAAAGAAACATACATGGTCCCTGTGGAAGTAGAAATGGAAAAGATCTATCAAGAAAATTGAGAGCATGTGAGGAGGGAAGAGGGAGTTAGGAGGAAGTGGAGGGGAGAGGTGAGCATGAGGGAGCAGGAAGATTGAGTCAGGGAGCAAATAGAGGAAAGCAAGAAAAGAGATACCATAATAAAGGGAATCTTCACTTTTTTGTGTTGTTTTTTCCCTCAATTTATTTAAGAAAATTTTTAATCACTTCTTTATGGACCTTTATAATTCTCATAAAATTTGTTTTAAGATTGTTCCTTCAGCTTCTGCTGTCTTGAAATATTCAGGGTTTGCTATAGTGTGATGGTGGCATCTGGTGGTGATATTTTTCCCTGACTGTTGATGTTTGTTTTCTTTTTTGTTTTGTTTTATGCTTTTTTGAGACAGGCTTTCTCTGTTTTGGAGCCTAACCTGGAATTCTTTCTGTAGCCAGACTGACCCGGGACTTAAGAGATCAGCCTGACACTGCCTCCCAAGTGCTGGGGTGTAACGAGTATGGGTATTTCCTCCTGCCGCCTGGTCTTGCCCTGCCGCCGTGCCAGCCCCAAATAATGCACAGAGACTCTGTATTTGATACAATGCTATTGGCCAGGTGCTAGTTTCTTATCGGCTAGCTCTGTCTTAATTATTAACCCATTTCTATATATTTCCACGTGGTCTTACCAGCGAGAGGTGACTGGCGGTACTATTCTCTCCAGATTCTCCATTTGACTCCTCCTTCCTACTTCCTATTTCCTCCTTGTCTCCTAGTCCCTCCTATCTTCCTTTCCTATTGGCCAACAGTACTTTATTCATTAACCAGTACAAGAAACATATACAGAACAACATCTCCCATCATCTCCTCTTTTCTGTCTAAATACAAAGAAGGGTTTTAAGCTTAACATAGCAAAATATATGACACAAGAGTTATCAAGTAAGAATCACAGTTAACAATATTTAGTCCATTAACATTTAGCAAGATTTGAAGAAAATATTCCATCATCTATTTTATCTTGTGATTATAAAGTCCTATATGTACCTTATCATTGAATCCTAACTAAGGAAAACTATAACCATAACTATCTGTCTTCAACTCCCTCAAAGACCACAGAAGGATAGCTCTAGAAATGGCAGAGGCAACTCACTACCTGGTCACCCGAAGTTCTTTTGTAATCTTCCATCTTTAGCCCATAGGCCATAGTGTGTCTGGAAGACTCTTCAGCAAAGCAGGAAACTTTAAACTGTCTTCTTTTATTGGCAGCTTGTCAGTCATTTTTCTCTGTGTCCTGCAGACTATCTGGCAGACACTTCCATGAAGCAGGAATTCTTTAGCAATGACCATCTTGCATCTGCAGTCACTTTTCTGTGGGTCCTGCATGTCCAGTTTATACAGCATAAAGTCAAACAGTCCAGACAAGAGCAGTATCTCATCCAAATGGCTAGTCTTGCCATATTGGAAGCAAACTCTATAACGAGTTTCTTCAATGTCCATCATCCTTTCTGATGCATGTGGTGTTGCCAGGAACAGTTATGTCTCATTATCAAGAAAAACCCTAAAACATTTTAAATGCCATATTCTATAGGTCTTTGAAAGGTTTGAAGAATCCCTATCCATCTCAAATACATGTCTGTATATCTAGAAATCTTAACTAACTTAACTATAATATCTGACTATCATAGGTACTATCTATAATCTGTATTGAATTATACATTACATTTCTAAATGAGCTATATAAACACAATACCTAAACAAGAGGAGAAATATACATATCACAAAATTGTCCTTAAATTGTATCAATAAATGAAAATCCATTCCAAAACAAACTATTCATATCTATACCATAATTCCCTTTTTTACCTTTAAAAAGAATTCACTGTGATCATTAACCATTTATAACCAACCCCATTTAAATGAAAACAAACATTTATAAACAATATTTGGGAATTTGGGCATCGTTCTTTCCAAAATACTTACTGCTGATAGTGAGCGCTATTATGGGGAATCCTAAGAAGACACAGATATCAAGGCTGTAATCTGCAAGGCTGCCTTGTTCAAGCTATTTTGAATGTTGGATCACCAGGAACACTGTTTCAGGGGGTCTGGCTTGCTCAAACCACATTAGTCTGGAAGGAATCCACAGCTTTTTGTTTTCTGTGGAAACAAAAATAGAAATCCTTTTCCCCAGTAACTTGTCCTTAGACTTAAATTTTGAAGTCAAAGCATTTTTAAAATATATAAATTGAATTAATTCAGCAGCATTTGTTTTAACAGTTGTTTCCTAAGCAGTCAAACAATACAAAGACAATATAATACCGTACAGTACACAACTTCTTTCCATCTGTGGCTATTTTATTATTCTATTTCTTTTCTATTTTTTTGAGACAGGGTTTCTTTCTTTATCTCTTATCTGTCCTGGAATTTACTCTGCATAGCAGGTTTACCTTGAAAATCACAAGATCTGCTTGCCTCTGTCTCTCAAGTGCTGGGATTAAAGTTGTGTGCCAACACACCCAGCTGTTCTCTGTCTTTTTAAAACCATTTTATTATTCTCTCCCAAGCCTACATATTTTTTAAAACACACTGTAAACCTTTAGAGGTTTTTCTTAATATGAATCTGTCTTTATTGTAAATCTTTATCTTTTTCTGGCCACGAGTCTTTTATCTGGTAAACAACAACATTGCTAAAATGAAATTCATAGTTGTTTCTGCTGCAGATTACCAAAGATGGTGGCAGGTACTTTTACCACCATCACTAAAAGCTGTGCTCCCTGCCTTGAACCTTGCTTGTCTCTGTTCTTTTGTTTTTAAACCCTTTTTTAAGCTTTTGTTGAATTTTAAGTGGAAGTTCTTACTAGCCACTTGGGTGCCATCTGTAAAAAGTATGGGTTTTTCCTCCCGCTGCCTGGTCTTGCCCCGCCACTGTGCCAGCCCCAAATAATGCACAGAGACTCTGTATTTGATACAATGCTATTGGCCAGGTGCTAGTTTCTTACTGGCTAGCTCTGTCTTAATTATTAACCCATTTCTATGTATTTCCACGTGGTCTTACCAGCGAGAGGCGGCTGGTGGTTCTATTCTCTCCAGATTCTCCATCTTGACTCCTCCTTCCTACTTCCTATTTCCTCCTTGTCTCCTAGTCCCTCCTATCTTCCTTTCCTATTGGCCAACAGTACTTTATTCACTAACCAGTACGAGAAACATATACAGAACAACATCTCCCATCACTGGGGTGCTGGGATTAAAAGTATGTGCCACCGATGCCCAACTTGTTGTGTGTGTTCTTACACTTATGTTTAAACATCTGAATCTATAGAGATTATAGGCCATTATGCCTATTTCTGGATTTGTGTTTGTTGGATGGTTATTTTCTTTACTTTGCTGGTCTTTTAGATCCCATAGCCTGTGCTTGAACAGAAGGTCTATTCCCATGTTAGCAGCTGGAATTCTGATGGCCTGGGTGGTCTTTGATTTAGCAGGGAGTTGACACTAAGATATCAGACTAAAGGTATGGCTGTATATGTATGTGGCCTCGGATCTAGTTGGGGGTCTTTTGGAGTTCAGATGGATAAAATCTTGGAGATAAAACACATAAAAATTGACTCCCCTTCTACCTATCTCTCTTTGGAATTTTAAAAATAGTTCAATTGGTTCAATCTAGTCTCTCTTTTAGTTAGTTTTCATACTCTGACTTTCAATTGCAATAGCAGAGTATTCTCTTGTGTTTCTTCACCAGTACGTTGTGTGATTTTCTGTATTTACATGTCTGTTTTGACAGTTTTGATGTCAGTGATTTGCCATATGACTTCAGTTCCCTGACAGGTCACAGAAGAATTGATGTATTCTTCAGCTGTTTAGCTTATTATTTTTCTTTAGTATAAAATATCAGTTTTCAAGATCCATGCAAAAACCAGAAGTTACAGTTTTTACTATATTATCAGTCCTAGCTTCAGGTCAATTTATAACTATTTATCTTTGATTAAAGTTCATTCTGACCATCCATTTTTTCATTTCACCCTTACACTTGCACTGATTGTCATGTTGATGATGTTTGACAGGGATTTCAGATACTGTGATCAGTAAAATATCCAGACATTGCTTTTCTGAAATAAATTGACAGTGCAATTTCAAGAAGCCAAAAAAATGCAGACATATATTAATTATAATATGATGTACTTATTTTAATTAATTAGTGTTTTTTTCACACGGTTTTGAAAAGAATGTTGTAGAAAATAATAGGTAGGAACTGATCAGCTTTTCTGCAAATTTTAATAAGTTAAATTTTAGGGCATCAGGGTTAGGTTTGAACTTGGACATCTGAAAATTTTTCATTACTATTCCACTAAAAACTTGGAAAATATGAGCCAACATAGCATAGCTTAGGGATTCTTTATATTAATGAATCCCTGTAATGCATATGTGTGCTAGACACAATAATCTCATTTCTTCATGTTTCTTATGATGTCACGTGATAAAATGAGTCCCTACTTTAGGGTTTATGGGTCTATCATTATTTTTTTTATGCATATAGAGTATTTTTTATTTAATTTTATATAACAAAGTCCAATTAAATGAAAACAAACATTTATACACAATATTTGGGAATTTGGGCGTCGTTCTTTCCAAACTACTTCCTGCTGGTAAGGGGCGCTGTCTTGGGGGATTCGAAGAAGATTCAGATATCCTAGCTGTAGTCTGTAGGGCTGTTTTGTCCAGCTGTTTGGAATGTAGGATCAGCTTGGACTCTGTTTCAGGTGGTCTGGTGTGATCAAACCACATTAGTCTGGAAGGAATCCACATCTTTTCATTTTCTGTGGAAACAAAAATAGAAATACTTTTCCCCAGTAACTTGTTCTTCAACTTAAATTTTGGAGTCAAAGCGTTTTTTTTTTTATTATTATTATTATTATTATTATTATTATTTTACATGTCGATCCCAGTTCCCTCTCCCTCCCTCCCTCCCTCCCTCCCCCCAAGCCCTCCCTCCCTCCTTCCCTCCCTTTTGCCCTCTCTACCCTCTCCCATGCACTCTAAACACCCTCCCCTCCCAACCCCCCACCACAATACAATATGTAGGGGAATGCCATCCAGTTGGGGTCATGTAGATCTGACAGGTCCTGTGAAGTAGGGACTAGGGCTTCTCTCCTATCTCTAGAATAAGGCAGTTATCCCTCCATGGGGGATATGTTTGCAAAGTCCTTTTGTGTACCAGGGATACATCCTGGCTCCACTGTCTGAGGTCTCTTAGACTGCTCAGACCTTCTGGCTGAGACCCATATTCAGGGGGGTCCGAGTCAGACCCCTGTTGGCTTCCCAGCTATCAGTCTAGTGGCCCTTAGCTCCTCCTTGTTCAGGTAAGCTGTCTCTATGTACTTCTACCGCATGGTCTTGTCCTCTCCATCTGCTTCTGGGTTCTAGTTTGACTCAGTGTTTATGTATGGGTGTTTGCTCCTGTTTTCAACAGGCATTAGTTGAGGATTCCATGGAGAAGTTAGTTGTTGATCTCACTCTACAGGAAGGGCATTTATGATAGCCTTTCCACGGAAGCTGAGATTGTTAGTTGGGAGCAGTCTTGTAGTTCCCTCGACCTTTCTTTGTGTTCAACTTTATCTTCAAACCAATATTGGCTCCCTCTTTTATGTTCTCTCTCTCTTTCTCTGTCTCTCTCTCTCTTTCCTATTTTCCATTCCTAACCAGGCTCAATCCTTCTGGTCGCACATGCCTTCCTCTCCTCCCTCTCATTTTCTCCTACTTCTCTCTCCATTAGCTGTCCTCCCCCACTATACCTGAGGTCTGGGGGACTTGTCCCTTCCCAGTTCTGTGAGGGACTTTATATGAATCTCTTAGAATACAACTTGTATCCTAGTTCCTCTGGTGATGTGAATTATAGGCTGGTGATCATTTGATCTAGGTCTAAAATCCATATATGAGTGAGTACATACTGTGTTCCTCTTTTTGTGACTGGGTTACCTAATTCAGGATGGTTTCTTCAAGTGCCATCCACTTGCCTGAGAATTTCAAGATACCATTATTTTTTTCTGCAGAGTAGTATTCCATTGTGTAGATGTGCCACATCTTCATTAACCATTCTTCAATTGAAGGGCATCTAGGTTGCTTCCTGGTTCTTGCTATTACAAATAGTGCTGCTATGAACATAGTTGAACAGATGTCTTTGTTGCATTGATGTGAATCCTTTGGGTATATGCCTAAGAGGGGGATTGCCGGGTCCTGTGGTAAACTAATTCCCATTTTCCTGAGGAACCGCCATACTGATCTCCAAAGTGGCTGTATGAGTTTGCACTCCCACCAGCAGTGGAGGAGTGTTCCACTTTCTCCACATCCTCTCCAACATAAGTCATCACTGGTGTTTCTAATTTTAGCCATTCTGGCAGGGGTAAGATGGTATCTCAAAGTTGTTTTGATTTGCATTTCCCTGATAGCTAAGGATGTGGAGCATTTTCTTAAGTGTCTTTCAGCCCTTTTTGATTTCCTCCATTGAGAATTCTTTCTTCAGTTCTGTACCCCATTTTTTAATAGGGTTATTTGGTGTTTTCTTGACTAGTTTCTTGAGTTCTTTGTATATTTCGGGAGATCAGCCCTTTGTCGGATATAGGATTAGTGAAAATCTTTTCCCAGTCAGTGGGCTGCTGTTTGGTCTTGTCAACTGTGTCCTTTGCCTTACAGAAGCTTCTAAGTTTGAAGAGGTCCCATTTATTAATTGTTTCTTTCAGTGTCTGTGCCCCTGGAGTTATGTTCAAGAAGCGGTCTCCTATACCAACTTGTTCAAGGGTACCTCCTACTTTCTCTTCTAAGAGGTTCAATGTGGCTGGATTGATGTTGAGGTCTTTGATCCATTTGGATTTGAGTTTTGTGCATGGCGACAGACATGGGTCTATCTGCAGTCTTCTACACACCCTCATCCAATTGTGCCAGCACCATTTGTTGAAGATGCTGTCTTTGCCCCATTGTATAATCTAAGCTGTTTTGTCGAAAATCAGGTGTTCATAGGTGCGTGGATTAATATCAGGATTTTCAATTCGATTCCATTGGTCTACCTGTCTATTTTTATGCCAATACCAGGCTGTTTTCAGAACTATAGCTCTGTAGTAGAGCTTAAAGTCAGGAATGGTGATGCCTCCTGATGTTCTTTTATTGTTTAGGGTTGTTTTGGCTATCCTGGGTCTTTTGTTTTTCCATATAAAGTTGAATATTATCCTTTCAAGGTCGGTGAAGAATTGTGGTGGGATTTTAATGGGGATTGCATTGAATCTGTAGATTGCTTTTGGTAAGATTGCCATTTTTACTATGTTTATCCTACCTATCCAAGAGCATGGGAGGTCTTTCCATTTTCTGGTATCTTCTTTAATTTCTTTCTTTAGAGTCACAAAGTTCTTATTATATAGATCTTTTACTTGTTTGGTAAGCGTTACACCAAGATACTTTATGTTGCTTGTGGCTATTGTAAAGGGTGATGTTTCTCTGATTTCTTTCTCTGCCTCTTTGTCGTCTGAAAAAAATAGGGCTACTGATTTTTTTGAGTTTATCTTGTATCCTGCTAGTTTGCTGAAAGTGTTTATCAGCTGTAGGAGTTCCCTGGTAGAGTTTATTGGGTCGCTTATGTAAACTATCATATCATCTGCAAATAGAGACAGTTTGACTTCTTCCTTTCCAATTTGGATGCCCTTGATCTCCTTTTGTTGTCTTATAGCATTAGCTAGAACTTCTAGTACGATATTGAAGAGATATGGAGAGAGAGGACAGCCTTGTCTTGTTCCTGATTTTAGAGGAATTGGCTTAAGTTTCTCTCCATTCAGTTTGATGTTGGCAGTTGGTTTGCTGTATATTGCTCTTATTATGTTTAGGTATGTTCCTGTTATCCCTGACCTCTCTAATACCTTTATCATGAAAGGGTGTTGAATTTTATCGAAGGCTTTTTCTGCATCTAGGGAGATAATCATATGGTTTTTCTTTTTCAGTTTGTTTATATAGTGGATCACGTTGATAGATTTTCGTATGTTAAACCATCCCTGCTATCCAGGTATGAAGCCTACTTGATCATGGTGGATGATTTCTCTGATGTATTTTTGAATTCGGTTTGCCATTATTTTATTGAGTATTTTTGCATCGATGTTCATCAGGGATATTGGTCTGTAGTTTTCTTTCTTAGTTGTGTCTTTGTGAGGTTTGGGTACCAAAGTTATTGTGGCCTCATAAAAAGAGATTGGCAATAAACCTTCTGTTTCTATCTTGTGGAACAGTTTGAGGAGTAGTGGTATAAGTTCTTCCTTGAATGTCTGGTAGAATTCTGCACTGAATCCATCTGGCCCTGGACTTTTTTTTCGTTGGAAGGCTTTCGATGACTGCTTCTATTTCATTTCGGGTTATAGGTCTATTTAAGTTGTTTGTCTGTTCTTGATTTAATTTTGGTAAGTGATAGTTATCCAGAAACTTGTCCATTTCCTTTGAATTTTCAATTTTTGTGGAATAGAGATTTTCGAAGTATGACCTGAAAATTGTCTGGATTTCCTCTGTGTCTGTTGTTATGTTCCCCATTTCGTTTCTGATTTTGTTAATTTGCATGTTCTGTCTCTGCTTTTTCGTTAATTTGGATAAAGGTTTATCAATCTTGTTGATTTTCTCAATAAACCAACTCTTTGTTGCATTGATTTTTTGTATTGTTTTCCTGGTTTCTATTTTGTTGATTTCAGCCCTCAAGTTGATTATTTCCTGGCGTCTGCTCCTGCGGGTGAATTCGCTTCTCTCTGTTCTAAGGTTTTCAGTTGCGCTGTTAATTCATTTATGTGACTATCCTCTGTTTTCTTCATATGGGCACTTAGTGCAATGAACTTCCCTCGTAGCACTGCTTTCAAGGTGTCCCATAAGTTCGGGTATGTTGTATCCTCATTCTCGTTGAATATTAGAAAGTCTTTAATTTCTTTCTTTATTTCTTCTTTGACCCAGGAGTGGTGCAATTGCACATTGTTAAGTTTCCATGAGTTTGCAGGTTTTCTGCTATTTGTATTGTTGTTGAATTCCAATTTTAAAGCATGGTGGTCCGATAAGATACAGGGGACTATTTCTATTCTCTTGTATCTGTTGAGGTTTGTTATGTCTCCTAGTATGTGGTCGATTTTAGAGAAGGTTCCATGTGGAGCAGAGAAGAAGGTATATTCTTTTGTCTTTGGATGGAATGTTCTATAGATGTCTGTTAGCCCCAGTTGAGACATAACTTCTGTTAATTCTTTTGTTTCTTTGTTGAGTTTCTGATTTGTGGTCCTGTCTAGTGTTGAGAGTGGTGTATTGAAGTCTCCCACTATAAGTGTGTGAGGTTTTATATGAGCTTTGAGTTTTAGTAGTGTTTCTTTTACGAATGTGGGTGGCTTTGTATTAGGGGCATAGATGTTCAGAATTGAGACTTTGTGTTGATGGATTTCTCCTGAGATGAATATGAAATGACCGTCTTCATCTCTTTTGACTAGTTTTGGTTTGAAGTCTAGCTTTTTAGATATTAGGATAGCTACGCCTGCTTGCTTCTTATTTCCATTTGATTGGAAAATCTTTTCCCAACCCTTTACCCTGAGGTAATGTCTATCTTTGGAGCTAAGATGTGTTTCTTGTATGCAGCAGAAGGATGGATTCTGTCTTCGTATCCATTCTGTTAATCTGTGTCTTTTTATAGGTGAGTTAAGACCATTAATGTTGAGGGTGAGTAAGGACCATTGATTGTTGATGGTTGTTTGATTTAGGTTTGTTGTTGGCAGTGGTATTGTGAATATATTTGTTCTGCTTCACCCTAGGTTTCTGGTGTAGTTGGATTATCTGTTGCCTACATTTTTGTGGGCGTAGTTACCTTCCTTGGGTTGGAATTTTCCTTCCAATACTTTCTGTAGGGCTGGGTTTGTAGATACATATTGGGAAAATCTGGTTTTGTCATTGAATATCTTGTTCTCTCCATCTATATTGACTGAGAGTTTTGCTGGATATAGTAGCCTAGGCTGGCATCCGTGTTCTCTTAATACTTTTAGAACATCTATCCAGGACCTTCTGGCCTTGAGGGTTTCCATGGAGAAGTCAGGTGTAATTTTGATAGGTCTGCCTTTATATGTTACCTGTCCTTTTTCCTTCGCTGCTCTTAATATTTTTTCTTTATTCTGTATGCTAGGTGTTTTGATTATTATATGTCGAGGGTCTTTTTTCTTTGGTCCAGCCTATTTGGGGTTCGGTATGCTTCTTGTACTTTCATGGGCATGTCCTTCTTCAGATTTGGAAAGTTTTCCTCGATGATTTTGTTGAATATGTTTTCAGCACCTTTGAGCTGGGCTTCCTCACCTTCCTCTATGCCTATTATTCTTAGGTTTGGCCTTTTCATGGTGTCCCACATTTCCTGGATATTGTGTGTTAAGGATTTGTTGGATTTATGGTTTTCTTTGGTCGATGAATCTATTTCTTCTAGTTTATCTTCTGCGCCTGAGATTCTCTCTTCCATCTCTTGAATTCTATTGGTTATGCTTGTGTCCGTGGTTTCCGATTTTTTGCCCAGCTTTTCAATTTCCAGCTTTCCTTCCATTTGTGTTGCCTTTATTTTCTCAATTTCGGTTTTCAAATCTTGAACCGTTTCCTTCACCTGGTTAATTGTTTTTTCTTGGCTTTCTGTACTTTCCTTAAGGAATTTGTTCATTTCTTCCACTTTTTTGTTTGTTTTTCCTCTATTTCTTTAAGGGATTTTCTCATATCTTCTTTGAGGGCCTCTATCATTTTTATGATGGTGATTTTTAAGTCGTACCCTTCTGCTTCCTCTGCTTTGTTGTTGTGTTCCATTCTAGTTGGTGTAGATTCCCTAGATTCTGGTGGTGTCATGTTTGTCTTTCTGTTGTTAGGTGTTCTCTTGTATTGCCTTCTTCCCATAGTTTCTTCCTGTAGGTGTTGGTGGTGTCTCTTCCCTCTCTGTATGGTCCTTCCCAGATGGGCTTATGTGGATCAAAGATTCAATGTCTGTATCTCTGTGTGGTCCAAGCTCTCTAGGAGGCTTCTCTCTGGCCAATAGCCGGCAGAAGAGGACGAGGGCTGGACTGGAACTTGAGAAGATTTTGCAGGGTAGTGGGATCTCACTGGAAACTGGTGCTCTCCAGCTGAGACCTCGTTCTTTGGCAGGGGCCCGGATTTGTGGGTCAAGGATCTTGCCTGCAGGAACTCCAAGTGGACCCACAGAGATAGGCGGATCTCTGGGATGGGCCTGGGACTCCAGCAGAGGACTGGAGGCGGGGTCAGGGACCAAGCCGGTGGAAATTACAGGTGGTCCCACAAGGATAGTCAGGTCTCCTTTGTTCGGAGTTGCTCCGAGAGGTCTCCGAAGTAGGGTGGACTGTTGGCTCCACCCTCTGTCCCAGTGCTCAACCAGAGCGGCAGGACCGTAGGTGGGGTAGGGCACAGGGTGGGGGGGGGTAGGCTGGAGGTTGGGATGGGTGGGGGTGTATCAGAGCTCCAAGCGTGCTCTCAAAGGGGACCGGAGACAGGAGCAGCAGGATCAGGGGCCAATCCAGGGAGTTCAGGCGGGGGAGGGGGGAAAAGAGGTTGAAGGGGACAGGCAGCCCTGATTGGGCCCAGACTCACCTCTGGCCAATAGCCGGCAGAAGAGGACGAGGGCTGGGCTGGAACTTGAGAAGGTTTTGCAGGGTAGTGGGATCTCACTGGAGACTGGAGCTCTCCAGCTGAGACCTCCTTCTTTGGCAGGGGCCCGGATTTGTGGGTCAAGGATCTTGCCTGCAGGAACTCCAAGTGGACCCACAGAGATAGGCGGATCTCTGGGAGGGGCCTGGGACTCCAGCAGAGGACTGGAGGCGGGGTCAGGGACCAAGCCGGTGGAAATTACAGGTGGTCCCACATGGATAGTCACGTCTCCTTTGTTCGGAGTTGCTCCGAGAGGTCTCCGAAGTAGGGTGGACTGTTGGCTCCACCCTCTGTCCCAGTGCTCAACCAGAGCGGCAGGACCATAGGTGGGGTAGGGCACAGGGTAGGGGGGTAGGCTGGAGGTTGGGATGGGTGGGGGTGTATCAGAGCTCCAAGGGTGCTCTCAAAGGGGACCGGAGACAGGAGCAGCAGGATCAGGGGCCAATCCAGGGAGTTCAGGCGGGGGAGGGGGGAAAAAAAGCGGGTCTATCATTATTGATGCCTTTGTTGTAACAATTGAGGTCTTATCTATTTTATTTTTTTCTGGAGAATTAATGTCAGCTTTCTTCCTTCTTCTAGTTTACTGTAATTTAATTATGTTTGGAATACAATTATTTTCTTTAACATCATATATTAGTTCCACTTAAAGCATTTTGAAGCTATTTTCTTAATATATAAAATGACCAAAGGTAGGATGATAGTTCAAATTCTAGCATATCGGTAATCAGAGTAAAATAACAGTATTGAATTATCAAAATAAGCTTTCCAAATTTTTATTTGTAATTAGATACCATTATTTCATATGTATGTCTTAGTTTGGGATTATAAAAAATACAAGAGAGTGTATAATCTAAATGACTAAAATTTATTTCTTATACTTCTGGAGGCTGGGAAGTTCAAAATCAAGTTCTGGGATCTGTTAAAATCACTCACTCTAATTTGTAGATAGTCATATTCTTGTATTCTTTCATGTCAAAAAAGAGAGACAAAGAAAGATTTGTTCTCTATATCCACATATAAGGGCACTGATCCCATTTGTTACAGTTATGATTTAACACTCCCTTCACCTCCAGAGGACACACACCCTAATACAAACTATCAGCATAGTGGTTTGGATTTCAACCTATGACTTTTGATGAACACATTAAACACTTAGAAGACAGTTCCCATGGGAAGTCCTGTATTTACTACAGTTATTAATTTCTAATAATAGGATGGTATTTCTGTTTTATTGGATTAATGACAGGATGTTTATATATTTAACTTTTATTTGATATTTATTAAGTATGGTATGAAAGGAACAGAAATACACTCTATTTAAAATTGAAAAATAATCAGAGGTTCTGTCCTCCAAGAATTCACAATCTAGTGGGAAGTAAAACATTGTATGTGTTCTTTTATTATTGTTTTTGTTATTCCACAAATGAAAACTAGACAAACTATAATTTAAAGATATTATAGCAGACCACAGTTCAAAATGGTATCAAATGGGTATGTGGTGAAATGATCTTTGAGCATATGCCCAGGAGTGATATGCTAGGTCTTGACATAGATCAAGTCCCAAAGTTTTAAGAAACCATGATATTGGTTTCCAAAGAGGCTGTATGAGTTTGCAGTGCAATTTTTTCATCAAGTAGGACATTAACTTGTTCTGGCTGATGTGGCTAGCTGAAGTCTGCTGGGATTTGGGCCAGGGACCAACAATAGGGCCAGTCATGATCAGGCTTGTACCTGAGTGACAGACGTTTACTGGAGTTGGTGGTAAATTATGCTGTCTTATATTTTTAAAAAAAGTGTGTTTATGACATAAGTAGGTATTATAACTATTTTTCTTTTGTTTAACAATTATATAATTAATATGTACTATGAGTTAGGCACTATTTTGGGTGATAAGTATAGCATAGCAAAGAGACAGATACTTTGTTTTTTAAAAAGTTCATACACAATAAAGAAGAAAAATGCATATGTTATTACATATTGAGGTATTTAATAAAACATAGATGTTTAATTACCTTATTTTATTTATGCTATACTTACTAAAATTAATGATACCAGTTTGTTCCATATAGATATAGTCTGCTGAAATATTTTTTAAAGAAAAGGCATAAAGTTTATACTGTCTGAAAATAACACAAATTAAAAACTAAGAACCCAGAAGTGGTCATGTTGAGATATTGAAATAGTCAACTGAGATATTAAAATGGAAAAGTTCTAAACATAATAGAATATTACAGACAGAAAAGGTAATTTGATTATAAAATTGATTTAAAACATTCTTTATGCATTTGTATTTATTATATGCATAGCATATAGGTGAATTATAATGAATTAAATCCTGTTTCAAGCAATAGAAGTCATTGATTTTCCAAATAATTTACAATGTTTGTTTTATCAAACAGTTATGCTAATATCCTAAATGATTATTTGAAAACTTTCAATAATAAATTTTATAATAATATTGTGTCTATTATTTGTTCATCACTGGATAACAAAATTTCTTAAACTTCATTTCTATAAGATTTACAGATTTTTATAAGTTTAAATATCAATACATTAAATCTGAGTATGATTGCAGAATCAATTTGGCAGAACCATTTTAATTTTACCTTGTAAATTGGTAAAATACATAGTCATTCTAAGATTAGTCATAGTTAAGTCTTTTTTGGAATAGGTTCTTATTTTATTTTCCAAAAGTTTTCCTTTAGATGAAATATTCTTAAAATTATTTTTCTGATGTCAGGATATGGACATCCACAGTTTGATGTAGGATGGAATAGGTAATACTTTGACCTTGCACAGCACTTTATTAACCACTTTTTTTTCATGCAGCAATTTCTTTTGTTGCTAGATGGCAAATTTGTAGGAGAGTGGCATCCTGAAATAATTATAATTGCAGCTGTATTTTGTGCAATTCTTGAAGAGTTTTCTCTGTTCAAGGATTTCAAAATACTTTTCAATGGTAGATTGCCTTCATTATATTCTCTTTTTGAAAACTATAAAATCCAAAGCAGAGAGGGTTATAGTTTATCAAGGTCAGGTATTAATTTTCCTCATCAATACATTCGTTGTCCATGTATTAGATGCTGAGCACATTTATGGGTGCAGTGAAATCTTAAGAAAATAATAGGCAAGGTTTCTTAAGTCAGATGTTGGGTTTTATGCATGGCAGGGGTAACAGAAGGAATTTGAGCATATGTAGAAAACATTTACAGAGCAATTATAGTCATTCCCACTAAGTGCTTTAGTCTTTAGAGTGTTTTAAAAAAGGAGTTGCATGGAATAAAGTTATAGTGTATTATTAAGATCAATGACCCTGGGAAAATTTTTAATGAGTGAGACAGATGATTCGGTACTGCTAAGTGGAGATGGCATTCTGGGCAGACTAAATGATGTATTTAGTGAGATAGAGGCCAAAGAGAGCCAAATGTATGTTTGGGTTGACCTCCACTTTTGTCAAACACAAAATTGGGCAGCATAGTCAAATAAAAGAAGATGCCATTCAGTAGAGAGATAAATCTTTGTCAAGTAAAACCATAGGAGCAACAATGTGGAAAAGACAAGAAAAATGATAGCAGGGTAAAGTTGTCATTAAACAATCACAACAGAAGTAGTATAATGAAACATGAGGAAGGAGTTCTTGATGACTTATGCCCTTCATGGGCAATCAAAACTACAGAATGGAATCTTAGAATTGAAAGAAACCTTGAATGTCACTTAATGTATTGCCACCCTATCAAATTTTATATGTGGATGTGACATATCAATTTATATAATGTTTTATTAATTAATAAATATTTCTATAACACAAAGGAAGAAATAGAGTCAAAGTATTATCATACAGTTTCAATGATTATAGATTAAGAAAATTTTGTAGAGTTCTGAAAGGCTGATCTTCTCTGGATCTCTGTATAATTTTACAAGTTTCTGTCCCTGGTTTCATCCTTTATTTGAAGGCCATCTTGAGTGATAATTAGAACAATGATCTAAATAAAAATTAATACCCCCCTAAAAGTCTAAGTAATGTTTCTCAGAATAAACTGTTTTAAATCTACTCACTACTGTAATATGGTTTTATATGTTAACAATCTATGAATTTTTTTTAACAAGGAGTTCTTGCAATATATCCTCTGGTATGTAGTATTTTATATTTGATGATCTGATAAATTATTATTATATATTATTGGGGGCCATGGAAAACAGAAAGGAAAAGACAGAAAAAAATATGCCTATGGAAAATGTGTAAATTATTGTGTAGCAGGCATTCTTTTATTATTATTATTTTATATGTCGATCCCACTTCCCTCTCCTTCCCTCTCTTCCACCCTTCCATGCCCCCTGACATCCTCCCATCTCATCCCGCCCCACTCCTAAACCTGTCAAGTCATTTGGAGTAGGGACTGTGTTCTCCCTCCTGCCTCTAGTTTAAGGGATTATCCCTCCATGGGGAATATGTTCCCAAAGTCCTTTTGTGTACTAGGGATACATCCTGGTTCCACTGTCAGAAGTCCCTTAGACTGCCCAGGCCTTCTAACTGAGACCCATTTTCAGGGGGTCTGGCATTCTTTTGGAACACTTAGCACGTGGAGACTTCATATTAGTTATAAGTGCTTAGCGTTAGTTTAGGCTGCCCACTAGTTCATATAACTTAAATTAACCTGTTTCTTTTCATCTATGTTTTACCTCAAGGATTTTTACCTTTCTTTTATTCTACATGTCCTACTTCATGTCCAACTTGGCTAGTAACTGACTGGCTAGTTAGACCTGTACATCTCTTATATCTCTCTCCTCATTCTTTTCTTTTTCTCCTCCTACTTTTTCTCTCTGCTTGCCAGCCCCACCTATCCCTCTACTGTCTAGATATTGGCTGCTCAGCGTTTTTTAGACTGTTCAGGTGCCTTAAGAAGGAAAGGCAAAACAGCAACACATCTTTACTTAAATAAATGCAGCATAAGGAAAAGTAATACCTCTTTACACAGTTAAACTAACTCCACAACAACACTGTCTTGTTCTTTGATTATGTGCTCCCAGCTATTCTTGAAATATCACCCCTGTTATTCATTATTTTTTCTGATTCAAGAGAAATCAAGATTCCTTTTGTAGACCACAATTTGATAAATAAAATAAATTAAGAGTAGAATCCAAAGGCAGGTTTAGGACCCTTTTACTAGAGTTGACAGAAAGAAAAACAAAGAACAACAAAACAAAACATAACAGTACAGTCAACCTGTAAATCTTCACAGTGGTCCAAAGGAGGACAGTGAAGATGAGAACAAAAATGTTCATTCCATTTCTACTGCCATGGAGGTCAGCACATGGACAATAAACAATCAAATAGCAGGAAGTGATGATTTTAAATTGAATAATAAGAAACTCAAACATGTTGCAGAAACAAAGTTTTAAGAAAAGCATTTTAAATAATAAATAGATGAAAAGAGAAATTATACTTTCTGAGTAATTTTTAAAAGTGGGAAAACTTATAAAGCTGCATGGCAGTGGCCTGGTGAGCTACTGGTAAGATAAGTAAGGATGGGGCACTAGAAGGGAAAAGAACAGTATTTCATTAAAGGACTAGTTATTCTGTCTAGTTCTCTAGCAGTTCACCTTGATTATGTATAATGACTGGTTATGTAAGCATATCTCTTTCTTCCTAATTTGTAGTTTTTTAACAACACATAAGAATAAGTAAATGCATAATAAAGTATTTTAGTAGGTGCTTATGTTGGAAAACAAAAAGTTGAAATTTCATTTCTTTTCATTCATGCCATAACAACTTGTCCAATGTGTACTAAATTGCAAAGCTTTGGCTTCATGATGACATTTGTGATGCTACTGCTTTCTTTTAGTGAACTTACCTGCCTTCATCTTAGGCTTGAAAGTGATTGTATAGTGAAGACAAACAGATTTCATTCCATTTATGATTAAACCCCTGTTTCTCAAATATTGGCCTATGCCTCACCTATAAACTTAACTGAAAGTGGTTCTATACTACCTCTTCCAGGCAAGAGCAGCCGTATCTTTGTTTCAAACAGTTTTTGTAACCATCATAAAATCATCTTACAAACCTACTTAGGTTTGGAAAGGTTATTATAACCATCTGTTGAATTGAATACCTTTTTATGACTACTTTGTTATATTCTACTTCTATAACCCTGCCTACTTGTTGCACAAATCTGCCATTTGGAAAACCTGTACCCATGAGCTCTGAAAACCCTTATCACTTGAATCCTGTCTTTGGCAGGAGACAGCCCATGCCCACAAATAAAATCATCTGGCTTTAATAAATTTTTTGCTCTAATTAATTTGGCCATGATTAATTGGATCAGTGTTCTTTCTCCTTGCTTCTTTGTGATCAGCACTCTTTCTTATTCTTTCTTTCTAAATTGTTGTTTACCATTGACAATCAGAATTATGTAATTTTAAATGACATTTTTAAGTTGTAAAGCTGATGAAGAAAGCATATTTAAGACTCACACCTAAATTTACAAATTTTGATAGAGGTAACTATGACTATTTCAAAACATATGACATATAAGAGTTTGATTATGGGGTGGAATATGTCAGAAAGTCAAAGCTTCCCTTCTTAATAGGTCTGTAAGTACGTATTTATATGATATTTAGTTGAAATCAATATGTTGATCACAAGTTCATCATAATACATTATTTTCAACAAGCAAGTCTCTATATACCAAGCCAATATAACTATTTGAACATAAAAATTTGAAGAAATCCTGAGGCAAAAATGATGAAGAGACTCATTGAACAAAAAAAGAAAAAAACAGAAAAGAAAAAAGTAAGCTCCCAAAGATTTGATATTTAAACTAGCATATGTTATTGGTAACTAAATGTGAACAAAATTTCTAATAGCGTTTTACTCTTATTTGTCTATCACAACACCCACATATATACATATATCAAAATATTTTGTCTATAAACACAAATATTGAACTTAATAATCTTATAACCATAGATTGTAAAACAAATTTAACTTTTGTGAATGATCCTTTTTTCTCTTAATTATTTTACTGTGCACATTTCCATCAAAGTGTTTAGATTTAGACAGCAGACAGCCATTAGCCATCTTAGAAGACACTGAGGGTTGACTGATCTGTTTTAATTGAAACTCTATAAAGGGTCTTGATTGGGTTCACTTTCTCTGCAAGTTAAAGAATTAAAAGGCAGGAAAATCTTGAGCCCTACAGGGAACAGTGGAAAAAACTTAAATATAGCACACAGAAGGCATAGCCTATAATTTAAGAAAGGCATTTATTGTGGTTAAAAACCATACACAGGAAGCAGAAACACAGAAAAAGGCCCTCGGCAAAACAGACATGTGGTAGTGGGAGACTAGAGAAGCCAAAATATATAGTCCCTTCTCAAAAGTCCCTTTTCTGAAGAGTTTTCATCTTCTAATTTAGGGTTGGTCAGTCTGAAGAAAAATAGGATGGTTGATTGACCCACAACTGTTGTATAACCTGTCTTGACCTAAACTTGAGTTCAGTGAACATCTCCAGGGAAACTGCTGGTGGGATAACAAAAAAACTTCAGGACCTTTGTTTTAAGATGCCAGGCTTTTATATCTGGTCAATAGGGTGAGGAGGATGTCAACTTTTGGAAGTTTGCCACCTTTATAACCAAACCACAACCTCTCTTTCTACCTCTCTGCCTATATAGGGGGTCTATCTAACCCCTAGTTTCTCATCATTACCTTCAGAACACAGATTTCACTTTTCTGAGTAATGCACAGTAAAATAGAAGTATCTATAACTTGAGGATTTTGTTATTATTATTTCTTGTTGATTCACCCGGCATCCTCTCAGAACTCATCTAACTGTGTCTTGGTACAGAAAAGGCTGATGATCTTTGAGAAAGAGAACTCCTAAAAATAAGCCGTTTCTGTAGACTGTTACAAGCAGGTTTTCCCACCGGGCTGGTCCCAGAGATGCATCAGCCCCAAATAGCACACAGAAACGCTATATGTAATACAATGCTGTTGGCCTGTTACTAGTTTCTTATTAGCTAGCTCTGTCTTAAATATTAACCCATTTCTGTTAATCTAAGTATTTCCCCGTGGTCTTATCTTACTGGAGAGAGGTTTTGGACCTTTTTCTCAAGTCCCTACATCTTGAATCTCTTCCTACCTCTTCCCCAAACCTTTGTCTCCTAGTCCTGCCTATTTTGCTTTCCTATTGGCCAAAAGTGCTTTATTGATTAACCAATAAGAGAGACATATTTACAGAATGGCATCAATAGACTGGTTGGCTGATTAGAACTGCAGTCCTCTGGAGAGTTTTGAATGCTGCTGGTCAATACATTTGTGAACTTATCTTGGGGGCTAGCTTTAACACCCTGAACTGCCATCCATTACCTACATTTGTGTCTGAATTAACATCTTATGACTAATAAAAACCTTTTGGAATCTATTAACTTAGCTGACTACTAGCTTCCACAGATGTAAAAGCTAAGAATATCATCAGATAGAATCTGTAGTCTATAGAAAATTCTTCTTTTTGCTGCATCTACATTTTAGTTGTACCCATCAATGTATTTTAAATTTTTCTTGATTTGATAATTTATTTGTTCTGCAAAATGATAACACTTCATGAAATTCTTCATTGGAACATGGAATTCTGGGCAACATAAACCTGGTTTTATATTTGAATGGGGGCATGGTCATATAGAATGACTCCAGAATGAAATTCTATTTCACCAAACATGAGAGCTGTGGTTTTGAATCAACACCTTTAGTGCACTGAAGTACCATGTTTTATTCAGGTGCCTGTGTTCAATCATGTTGAGGATGTCACCTATTGACATATCACTGAAGTATTGGAAACAGGTACACAAATATGTTCATGTAGCATTTCTCTAAGCTATTGTACTTTCAAATGTAGTGGAGATAGTTCCTCTGGATAACAGTGGTCCTCATAATATTCATCATAGTTACTGAAAAGTTTCATTAAATGGACACATTACCAGTGAAGGCAGCAATTCCTTCCTGTGTAAATGCCCCCCCCCCAGTGACCTCTTTAGTTGTCTTGAAACCTAAATTGATGTTGTTACAGTACACAGGGATCTGCTCCTTGCCATTTTTTTTTTTTTTTGACCAGCAGAATTCTCTTTTAATTTTGTAAGATGGTATACTGCTTTTGCTAAGTGTGCTCAGTCTGAATATAACAGACTGGAAAAAATGAAGATATTCTAAAGAGACACCTGTATCTCTCAGTCTATCAGACTATGAAAACAATGGACCACAAAGCTATGTAATTTCTCCCAGACTCTCATTATGTGAGAAGGAAAATGAACCAGCCTGCGGTACAATTAGTATCCCAAAAGACATTTCACACAGTTCTAAAAACTTGTCAGGCCACCTTAAAAGATAAGACTGAAGTCCAATGATAGATGAAAAATGGTGGAACCACATCTAATCAGGAATGCTGAGATGTGTATTTATTTGGTCTTCTAATCAAAAAATGGCATGTCTTTATTAATTTACTTTTTACATTCCAATCCCTGTTCTTCCTCGCTCCTGCCCTCCCACTTCCCCGTCACCTCCCATCTGCTCCTTGGAATGGATAAGGCCTCCCTTTGGAGTCTACTAAGTCTGTCTCATCATCTCATTGAGGCAGTGCCAAGGCAAATCCCCACCTACCCACAATCTCCTCTGGCTAGGCTGAGTAATGTATCTCACCATATAGAATGGGCTCCACTAAATCAGTTTGTGCATTAGAGTTAGACATTTGACCCACTGCCAGTGGACTAATATATTGTCCCAGCTGCACCATTGTCACCTATATAAAAGGAGTCTAGTTAGTCCTTGTGGGCATTTCCTATTTGTCCAATCTGAGTCAGTGATCTCTCACTAGCTCAGAGCAGAAGTAGGTCCTATTTAAATTTTGATCAAACTCCAGAACCCTGAGATTTTACAGGGTCCTGAATCTCTTTGTTTTTCCTCCCAGTGTGGCCATAATAAATAAATCATTTTTTTCCTGCTTTTCACTTTTAGCAAGTCTCTTTTAATTGGTTCATTTAGGGCAAGGAGCCAGACCTGACTTGGGGTAGAGGTTTGTGACCCTCAAGTTTGATAGCATGAATGTTGCCCATCTTCTAGGCAGCCTAAAAGTGTAATCTGAGTTTTCTATGGGTCTAGATGGAGATATGAAATGCCACTCTGTCCTACATATAATCTTTCTTAACAGTTCTTTCTCCCTCCAATTAGTTGTTTAGCATCTCTTCACTGCTGAAATTATCTGTCTCCATAGCTCTAACAGAAAAAGAATAACTACAGAAACACTTGTTATTGGCAGTTGGACACTAACCAAAATTCCAATGCCTGTCCTCACACTTGGTATTTTTATACATTTTATTGTAAGTAGAATGAAGTAAAGTTATAGAAGACAAAACAAACAAATGACAAGTTTCTAAGGGAGAAACTTCATATCTGGAAACAAGCAGCTTTCCTCAGTTTAGCATTGGCAGGCAAAGTAATCGAACTGCCAGGAGTGATTACTTATTAGATCACCTGTCACCATTATTCACTTGTAAACTAAGCTTTCCTCAGTCAGTATGCTAATTTCATGGAGATATCTTCTTTACCTATTAGTATGTTCATAGGATGATAGGATGCATTCATTTCCCAGGCTTGAAAAATTTAGGTGACTCATAGAAGTCTAGACACTTTAAGGAACTTCCACCAGAGACTAATGAACTTATCGAAAACATGAGAAATTTTCATCTTCTGTCTCCCTAAACCCTTAAGATCACCTTCCTATTCAACAGTGAGAACTGCATTTCTGTGAGGCTTATTTTCTTTACCATGTTTGCCCAAAACAGACTTGAATAAAACTATTTCCTCTACTACTTACTGTCTCCATAACTTCTTTATGAGAGGAAGTAGGTAGTAGGACCTCCAGATCTGAAACATGACAGCTTTGTCTTTTTTGAACAGTTACCTAACTTCTACCTTCCATCTGAGCTCTGTTTCCAAATTCCCATATCATTTCAACATTGTCAGTATAAGTACTATTTAAAGGGACCAAGGCAAAAATATTATGAGAGTCAATGATATGTTTCAACTTTTAATTTATGTGCCTAAGAGATCCATAAAACAAAAATGTTTGTAGCCTATACACCACTTGCCCAAGGACAGATAATTTCTGAGATGCTGGAGGATGTTGTTCATACAAGAAAACAAGCCAGGTGCTTCCAATTCCCTAAACAATTTGGTTGACCCAACTGCAATGGATATGCTTAATCATTTGAAAGTTTGCAGGCAGAAAATACATTCGGATATATGATTTGAGTCTGATTGGGCATGGTTGTAAATAGGTAGCGTTGTATGGGTTTGCCTTTGCAAGCCTCTGCAAAATATTAGTTGTAGCCATTTTCTAGGAACCTCAGAATGGACCTGGCCAGAATTCATCATTCATCTTGGTAAACATGTAAGTACAGCTTGCTTTAAATAGGCCTCAAAAATTGTGGTAGTGGTCTTATTCTTGACTGGTTGGATTAACACTTTCTGGAGACCCTAATGAGATTAAGACTGCCCATCCATGTTTTGCTCTCCAGAATTCCAGGACTGGGGGTCTACCTCAGGAAGCTCCAGCCTTAAGATATTCTGGACTGGAGGCTGCCATCAGCTTTACAAACCATCAGAGTGAACTGCTACATTGAAAAAAGCAGCAAGCATCTGCTGGTGGTTCATAGTCTGCTTCTGTTCTGTGAGATCCCAGTCTTGGATATAGAGGGGATTTGACCAGACCCCAATATTCTCCCGTTCAAGGCAGATAGTGAGATATTACTCAACTTGCCTGCTTGGTCCTGGTTGGTTAGAAATTTTAGTATGTCTGTATCATGAAGATAGTTTTCTCTGCTTGTTTTCTGTGTATAGATGGGTCTGTGTTTTCTGGTGTGTCTGTAAGTATTATTGCAAACATGGATCTGAGAAAGAAATGTGTGAGGCTCTGTTGAAAGTATGAGTGTATGCTGGCTACCACATGCTTCATTTCTGACTGTTTTTCTTTGAGTGCATGAGCTTTTTGTGTTCTCTGTTTCTTGGTAATATTTTTGCATATTTGAAAGTTTCATCTATGTCCTATGGGATTAACAGTATGTCCACATAAAAGTTCATTATGAAACTCATGTTTTAATTTTATAATTTAAGTTTATTTAGCTAAGGCAGCTCATATATTTTTGATAACTTTATTAGGTATTTTTATCTGTCTTTAGGTTGTATTTCCTCTCAGATTTTCCAAAATATGAGAAGTTTTTCTGTATGAACTTAGTTCATATTGGACAATTTTCATTGAGAACTTATAACTCCAAATACCTGATACATAAGAGAAAGAATAAATACTGTGAAAGGGAACTGAAAATAAGCTATGTCTATAAAAATTGATTAAGATTTTAGTAATAAAGAGGGGATGGCATGTTGCAGCAGGTTCAGAGACTAATCACCATATCACAGGCAAACCATAGCTTCTGAAAAGCCATTCCTTATGTACTGCTTTGTCAGTTCTAACATCTGCTGACTAATAAATAATAACTCTTTAAAATCTACTTACTTAGCATTCAGTTAGCTTGCACCAACTCAGAAGTCATCAGGTAACTTCTGAGGTCTATGGAAAAGGATCCCATATATTTCTGTAATCATATTGAGTTGTTTGAGATCACTGGACAGAGCACCAGACAAATTTTGTTAAAGTTGAAGGTTACCACAGCTCCTTGGTCAGACTGAAGACTGTGTGTCCCTGAAGGAACCTGGGAGGAGCTTTTAGAGGGAAAAGCCATTATTACCTCATTCATGCAGACATGCACTCCTGCAGCCCAGAGATAACATATAGGCCTTTTGTAAGCAGCGGTTAAGCAAGCTTACAGAAGCCAAATAAGCAGTTACACGTTTCTGGAACAGAACACAAAACAAGGCTTTAATAGTCAGCATCCTTGGACTATTTTAGCTGGATTAAATTCCTGTAAGTGTCTTGACTGAGGTTTCTGTCAGGCTAGTAGTCTTCTAAGATTGTTGCTTTAGTCAAAATGTAATCCTTGCCACTACAACCATTTCTCCAGTGTACTCACTACTATATTTTAAACTTTCCTTGATTTATGACTTTTTTGTTCTGTAAAATTATGCAACTTTCTGAAACTGTTTTCACATTGAAGAATGAAATTTGAAATAACTTAAATCTGTGTTCCTGGGCCCTGGTCACTCAAAATGACTCCAGAACAAACTCTTTTCCCTTTAAGCTGTGAGCTGTCTCAATACCTACTCAATATCAGTCACCGCATTTGGTTCTTTAATGTATGCTTCCTATTTTAGTGCTGTTTTCTCTGTCCTTATTAGATATATTATTCAAAAGGTCTCATATATGCTATAATCAATATCTACAGTAAGATCTATGTACACATATGGCTATACATGTGTATTTAGACAAAAGATAGAAAACATCTTAGTAAATCAGAACAATATTTTTAGAAATCTACTTCTTCCAATACATTTTTGTCATACCCTTTCCTATTTTGTTCCCATATTCTCAAAGTTTTAGAACATTTCTGAGTATAACTAAATAAACATATGTATTCTACTGGAAGTTTCTGGCTTTCTCTCTATATTCAGAAAACTATTAATGCATGGTAACCTCACAGCTTCTCTATTAGTAGCCTGCTTTAATTTCACATACACATCATGCTTAACATTTCAGTATGGGCAGTGTATGACTAGGTATAATGCAATACTTATCCAGATTCAGTGGTATGCCTGTGTTAGAACATAAAGAATGATAAGGTTGTTCCAAACAAATTGCTATCCACTTCATTATTCTGAGTTAAAAATTATTGGCAGTGACATTTCTATTTAGGAAAAAAATATTGACACAGACTATAGCTACCATTTCCTTTAAATTATAATATCCTTCTCAAAATACCCTTTTGTTTAGGTGAATCTTTAACTCATTAGTGATTTTGATTTTAATAAAACTAAAATCTAGAATTTCTATAGGTAGTTATGTTACTTAAACCAAAATGAATGTATATTTTCTATTTTGGAATTAATGCTTTTGTAATGAACTAATGTGTATTTTCTGAAACACTGTAAGCTGAAAAATATTTCCCATAAATACATACATATTGAATTGTTTATTGAGTTGGCTAAGCTTTTTATGTACTCTGATCTACTTGCTGCATTAGTGAATCAATTTTTTCTTTCACTTGAATATATAATCAAATTATAAAGTCTCTCTCCTGACTTAAGATTCTGTTCTAAAAAATAATTTTTATTCCCATTGAAACAGTAAGCACTGTGGTACTTCTTAATGATACTCCAGTTGACAAAATCAATATGGGTTATTATATTTTTAAAATAAGCATTTCTATGTTAAACAAACTACAAGCATTTTGATAGGTCCTGACATATTATTTGTTAGCACATTTCTCTCCCTCTCTCTCTCTCTTGCTCTCTCTCTCTCTCTCTCTCTCTGTCTCTGTTTCTTTCTGTCTCTCTCTCTCTCTCTCTCTCTCTCTCTGTTTCTCTCTCTCTCTCTCTCTTTCTCTTTTTTAAGATAGGGTTTCTCTGTAGGTTTGGAGACTGTCCTGGAACTCTGTTTGAAGATCAGTCTGGCCTCAAACTCACAGATATCAGCCTGCCTCTGCCTCCCAAGTGCTGGGATTAAAGGTGTGTGCTGCCACCACCTGGCCAAAATTATAATTTTTCAAGTCAGAATTTGAAAACAAACCATTTGGTTAAAAACACATAACAATTATGTGTTTCTGGTTTTTGTTTTGTTTTTTGAAGATTCACAGGTTGCTAGCATTGTTTTTCTCTATGTCTTGATGTTAAAAAAATAAAAGCTAAAGGATTTTTCCCTTTTTCCCAATTTAAAATATAGCTACATTTCCTCAGGGGCAACCAAATTGACGGAAGATAATTTAGAGTGGGAATAAAGAGTCTTTGAGTTGTTATCAATGCTACCAAAGAAGGTAAAATCCCTTTTAAACACCTTTGTGGATAAGAAGAAAAGTTAATATTTTATAGAAAATTAATATAGTTGAATGTCCCTGAAACTTAAAATCAGTACACTGTGTTCAAACAGACTGCAGATCCTATTATCTATTTTTGAATTTCATATTACTTTATACTTTAGGTTTTATTTAGAGAGAAAAGAATCATAGTATATACATTTAATTCATTCATCATTTATGAAATACATATAATTGCCTAATATACAACATGAATTTATTGCAATACCTTTTAGAATATTTAAATGAAAATGTTAAAAAGTATTTTTTACAAAAATATGATTTTATTGTTTTATTTCCATGTCAAAGTAACTTGATAAGTTCCTTAAGCTTTTTTTCTGAATACATTTATACATTTTAATCCTTTCTTTTTAGTTATAATATTCTTAGGGTTTTTTTTTTTTTTTTGAACCACAGTTAAGGAATCAGTGGCATTTTATGTCATTTTCATTAACTTCATAACCATATCGATAGAATATTTTAGTACAAAAAATGAGTAGATCTTTTCAAAAAATCAGTTTAATAAATTGAAGTGAATATTCAGCAACAAATATTTGTAAAGAAGATTCTCTTTTTAAAAAATATACTTCAGGCCACAATTTGCTAGGACCTTTTTTAATGATACTCACTATGTGTTATGAGTGATTTCTTACACCTTTTCCTTTGGGAAATTTTCTGAGGGTGTCAGCAGCCTCTTTAAACAAAATAATTCTCACAAAATATCCCTGCCACCATAGAACTACAAAGTGTGATGACACTGTACTCAAGAATCCACATTGTACCCTCATAATTATAGCAAGAAAACAAAAACAAAAATCCCTAGAGATTTACTAAGCAGATACACCTGACTGTAGGATGCTTTCTTTTGGGTTATCAACCAGCTCCCAAATCAGTACATTGAAACTTATTATTAGTTATAAATGATTGGTCTTATCTTATGCTCATCCCACTAACTATTAGAACTTAAATTGACCATTTATTTTCATCCACGTTGTAACTTAGGGCTTTATATCTTCCTTTCATTTTGTAAGTCTTACTCTATGCCTTGCTGCCTGGCAGCTGCCTGGCTTCAAGTCCTTGGCATGTCCCTCCCTTCCTCCCTAATTTTCTCTTTCCTCTTCTCTTTTTCTCTCTTCTCCTACATATTCTCTCTGCTTGCAGCCTCATTTTTCCTTCTACTGCCTAGCTATTGGCCATTCAGCTTTTTATTAGACTAATCATGTGTCTTAAGCAGGCAAAGTGAAATAGCAACACATCTTTACATAATTAAACAAATTCAGATAAACAAATGCAACACACCTTTACATCATTAAATAAATACACCATAAACAAGTGTAACACACCTTTGCCTAATTAAAGTAATATTCCCCAACATCTGACTCCAGGAATGGAAGGTATACAATGGAGATCCCGAGCTTGAGGCCATTAAGGGCAAGAGTTCAGTTAATAAGTATAGAGGAAACAGAATAGTACCGTAGAATGGGAAAGGAGTGAGGCATCAGGACTTTTCCTTTTGGTAGTATATGAGGGGAACAGGCCCATATAGTATGACTAAGACACAAAGGAATGCTATCAGGAAACAGCTCAGCATAAACTCTGCATCATGCATCTGGAGGAATGAAAATTGCACTTAAATTGTAGTGGAGGGTCTGGTCCAGGTCAGGCATTTGGATAAGGGCCTCCATTCCCTCAGGGGCTTGTGTAAAGTTCTTACTTGCTAATGAACCCATTCTCCTTATCTCTGGCATGAGGAACTTGTGGCCCTCCCATTGACATAAGAAGGTTCCTGGCAGAGGCAGGCAGAACTCTCTAAGTTTGAAGCCAGCCTGATCTACAGAGTTAGTTCCAGAACAGGCTCCAAAGCAATACAGAGAAACCCTGTCTCACAAAACCAAATAAAGTGCAATTACAGTGAAGAGTTAAGTCTAAGTAAAAAGCAAGAAATTGCATTTCTTCTTTCAATGATGTGTCATTAAATTTGACATTTATTTTACTATATAACTAAATCATATAAATTAATTGTTATCACATAGGAATCCAAACATCCTACCATAACCAATAAATTCTGATGAGGCTTTCAAAAGTTACTCTTAAAATTTAAAAACAGAAGATGTGAATTATACAGAGTAATATAGCACATTCAGTTTTAAAAATTCATATGGATCTATGTTTATCTACATTAGCCCTTCTCATATTTGAGATGAAGAAATTCTTTGTAGTAGTAAGAAATATAGTTCTCTTCAGGATGCTCAGTAATATTAGTGACACCCTCTTCCCCAGATGTGGAAATTTCTCCAGTCATTGCTAAATATTCCCCATAGAAAGGCAAAATATTCCCCACTCTCTCATTTGAAAAGCAATGATCTAAGTAATAGCTTGCTAGTTTGTGCTTATGGAGGTACACTTAAAAGGCAGTGTATTGGAACTCTGGTTGCTAGATAATTTAGAGTTTTAACAAGTATTGCCAAATTCGTACTGTTGTTCAGTACCTATCTTCAACTCATAACAAAGTTTAGAGTGACTCATCACTTGGAATTTGACAGTTTTATATGTAAGAGGAGATACATCAGTGCTATTTTACTTATAATGAACATTTGCTTTGGTGGACTGAATTTTCATCATTCCTCTAATATTTGTCATTTGTTTAAAGGTTTGTCTGACAGTTACTATGTTCTTTGTATTAAGAGTTTTTGTTAGCTCAAATTTAACCATAGTCAAACAAACATGTATAAACAAATATATATAAATAGATTATAAATTTCATGGAGGTATAAAAATGAACTAGGGAAAGAGAGAATGGCTCAGTGGATAAAAATTGCTTGCTGCACAAGTGTGAATGTAAAAGATGAATATGATTGAGTGTATCTGTAATCCCACTATTCCCATAGTAAAATGAGAGGAGTACTCTATAATCTTAAGACATATTGAAGAACCTACAAATGCATATAGTATTCTTTTGATGAAAAAATCTATGTACATATCATAGTCTATTAATAATACAACTATAGATGTATAAGTGAATTAAGAAAGATATACTTGAACTTATAATTCTGCTTAAAGGACAAAGGGCCATACCTAGTGATGATGGATTACTGGTTCAGAGTGTTTAGGTCATTGCATGATGACAGACAGAATGTAAAAGAGATCTAGACAAACTGGCTTGTACAGACACCTCATTTTCAAGATAACCCAGTGTACAAAAATGTCTTAACCCATTAAATATATTATTAAATTAATATGTTCTTGAGAACAGAATCTTAATCGCCACCTAAAATTTCATTCTGTCCTCACTTCATAATATCTCATAATAGAAAATACATGTCAATCTTTTTCAACCTGAGTTTCAGAGGTGACAAACAACACTCAAACCATAGTAACATTTAAATCCTTTCATCTTAGAAACCCCCTTCTCAGACATGGATTCAGTGATGTATGCCTGTAATTCCCAGGACTCTAGAGGCAGAAACAAGCAGATCTCTGAGAATTTAAGGACAGCCTGGTCCACAAAATGTGTCCCAGGACAGAAAATGTTATTTCACAGAGAAACCGTGTCTCAAAATCTCAAAAATCAGAGAGAGAGAGAGAGAGAGAGAGAGAGAGAGAGAGAGAGAGAGAGAAGATGGAGGGAATGGGGGATAGAAAAAAAAAAGAAGAATTTACTTGTCCAATTGCAGAAGCATTTCTAGGAATTTTCCTCCAAGTACAAAGTCATGTAATTACTCCTATCCTGCTCAACTGGAGTTAATTCTTACCTGAATTATTTTATTTTTATGTTTCTTGATAAGCAAGTGATAAAAATTAATTGACAAGAGCTTCTTTTTCTCCTCATATTCTAACTCTCTTCTGACTGAAATAAAAGCATTGGGTATGAAAACACTGAGGTATTCTAGACTTTAAAAACATTGAGGGCTCATCTGTGAATCTACCTATCAGTGATTATGTACAATGTGTTGACTCATTATTTTTGGAATTTAAAGGCTTTCTATGACTGTAATATTTCAATAAACTGTTATTTCAGTAGGTAGTTCCTACTTTGTATATATTATGGATATTATGAGGTATTATTAGGTACTATGTTAATGCCTGGCTATTCAGAATCTTACCCACCAAACTCAGCTTCATTTAATTATTCTTGTGCAAAGCAAGTAGTATGGAATAGTTTCCAAATGCAACTTTTATAAATATCTTCGTATTTCACCATCTGTTAGTTAATTTTTCTACTGTAAGAAGACATTTTATTCTAATTTCTTTGTTTATGTGTATATCTACTTTTACTTCACATCTTTGTGGATTTTTATTTTGTTAAGTGCCATAAAGTAAGTTAAGTTTGTTTTACTTCTTTGAAAGAGTAGAAAAGGTTATGTATGTATTGAATGTGGGTGCTTATAGATGAGGGATAAAAAGAAGTAGTAACCCAAGCAAACTCCTTCTCTGGGATCTAGGCATGATGAGTAGGTTTTAATAGAAGTTTTATCAAACAAGACCCCTTGAAACTATTGTCCAGGTGATCCAACATTCATGACTGGACTGCTGGGTAATGTAAGACAATGACACAAAATACCCCAGCAAATATTTAGCCATAAGTTTAAATTTTCTCAGAGTACCCATAAGAACACTGTGCACAACAATCTGCAAGAAATACTCTAGAAAACTGTATCCAAATTCCCAACTATTGTTTATAAATGTTTGTTTTCATTTAAAGGGGATTGGATATAAAGAGTTAGTTGTCACAGTCAGTAACTTTATAATTATAAAAAAGGAAAAGATATAGAAATAAATATATTGATATTGACTTTGGTTCATTGATACAAATTTAAGGTCAATTTTGTTATACTGTATGCATATTTCTACTCTTATTTAAAGCATTGTGTTTATACAGTTCAAATAAAAATTAATATATAGTTAAGAAATACAATTTTAAAGTCATCTATAATAGTCAAGCTTGTAGTCATGTTAGTTAGGTTTTCTAGATATGCAGAGATATATTTCAGATGTATAGGCAATCTTCAAGCACTTCAACGACCTACAGAATATGGAATTTAAAATATCTAAGATTTTTCTTGACAGGGACATGTCTGCTCCTGGCAGCACCAATTACTTCTAGAGTATGATGGGCATCGAGGAAGATGCCCTTCCTGATAGAGTCTACCTTCAACGTGGCAAAAATAGGTATTTGGGCAAGAAACTACACTTGTCTGGACTGTTTGACTATATGCTGTATAAACTGGACATGCAAGACCCACAAGAAAGTGAGTGCTGAACTTGCCAAGTAAGGGTGGTCCTTCAGGACTCCTTATTTCACAGAAGAAACTGCCAGACATTCTGAAGGAAACAGGAAAAAAAAGCAACTGACAAATTTTCCCATCACAAGGCAGAACAGATCTTCAAATTTCCTCCTTCATTGAAAAGACAACCAGATACTACAGGCCTATAGGCTGAGGATGGATTCCCCAACATTACAGATGAACTCTGGATGACTGTCCAGGCAGCAAGATATCTTTGTCATATTTAAAGTTTTGGAAGTTGCTTACAATGTACTTCCAGTTTACTTAAGTAATATTATATCCTTCTGGGGTCTTTGATGGAGTTGAAGACAAATAGATAGAATTACAATTTTCCTTAGTTATATTAAAACTTTAGACTCACAAAGATAGGAGAGATGATAGAGTATTTTCTTTAATTTTGCCAAATGCAAATAGACTAAATATTGTAACTATTATTCTTACTTGATAACTGTTCTGTTATATATGATTTTACTTCCACTTTAATCAGACAGAAAAGAGGGGAAATGTGGGTTATCCTTCGGTATGCTGCATGTAAGTGTTGCTTTTATTGGTTAATGTTTTTGCCAATGGCTAGGCAGAATATAACTAGGCAAAAATTCCAGACAGAGTTATGGAGAGAAAGAAGACAGAGGCAGGGAATGCCACTGGAGAAACAAGATGTGAGTTAGGTAACAAGCCACAAATGTCATGGTAAAATACAAAATAATAAAAACGACTTAATTTGTGAGAACTAGCTAGTAATATGCCTGGGCCATTGCTTGTTGCTGGATCATAAAGGCTACTTCTGGAGATGGTATAAGAAGGCAAGTCATCCGTGACACAGACACTGGTAATCAGGTAAAAATCAAACAGCACACTCCTTTCTTCAGCAATAGGAAGAGCCTTATATATCATCTTCCCAGCAATGGGGAGAGCTAGAGCATATAGTGGATGGAATTTTAGATTTTTTTGAATAACAAAAGTACTAATTTATACTTCCATCAAGAGTATATGAGAATTTCTGCTTTAAGGAAGCCTCAGTTTTTTTTTTAATTTAATTTTATATAACAAAGTCCAATTAAATGAAAACAAACATTTATACACAATATTTGGGAATTTGGGCGTCGTTCTTTCCAAACTACTTCCTGCTGGTAAGAGGCACTGTCTTGGGGGGATTCAAAGAAGATTCAGATATCCTGGCTGTAATCTGTAGGGCTGTTTTGTCCAGCTGTTTTGAATGTAGGATTAGCTTGTACTCTGTTTCAGGCGGTCTGGTGTGATCAAACCACATTAGTCAGGAAGGAATCCACATCTTTTCATTTTCTGTGGAAACAAAAATAGAAATCTTTTTCCCCAGTAACTTGTCCTTCAACTTAAATTTTGAAGTAAAAACATTTTTGTTTTTAATTTAATTTATTATTTTACATGTCAATCCCAGTTCCCTCTTCCTCCCTCCCTCCCTCCCCCCAGCCCTCCCTCCCTCCTTCCCTCCCTTTTACCCTCTCTGCCCTCTCACATGCACTCTAAACACCCTCCCCTCCCATCCCCCCAACCCAATTCCATATGTAGGGGAATGCCATCCAGTTGGAGTCATGTAGATCTGACAGGTCATGTGAAATAGGGACTAGGGCTTCTCTCCTGTCTCTAATTTAAGGCAGTTATCCCTCCACGGGGGATATGTTCCTAAGTCCTTTTGTGCACCAGGGATACATCCTGGCTCCACTGTCTGAGGTCTCTTAGACTGCTCAGTCCTTCTGGCTGAGACCCATATTCAGGGGGGCCTGAGTCAGTCCCATGCTGGCTTCCCAGCTATCAGTCTAGTGGCCATTAGCTCCTCCTTGCTCAGGTAAGCTGTCTCTATGTGAGGAAGCCTCAGTTTTAATGGTTTAATTTTTTCATCTTTCTGTGGTTGCCCTTAAAATGGCTGCACTCTATTTTGGAAAAGGGACAGATAGTTCAAACTGTCCTCATCAACTCATAAGATCTAAAGGTCAAGGGTGTGGCTACAGTAGGATATTTGGCTGTCTTATACTAAATAGCAAAAAACCTGAATCTGAAGTATGGCTACTCCTAATCTTCAAGGTTAAGGAAGAAGTTGAATCTGATGTGTGACCATTCCTGATCCTCAAGGCTAGGTAACAAGAACTTAAACCTGAGGTGTGGTTACTGAACCCATAGAATATGTGAGGAAGACAACTCTGTATGTTCCATTTACATGATACTGTGTTTCCCTTATTGGATAAGGTATGTAAGTGTGGTGAAAAATAAACTCACAGCATTTCAGTATTGACTGATCTGCCTTCCTCACTTTTACCCTGTGTGTCTATATTTTTCCTTTTTATTTATTTATTTTATATAACCAAGTCCATTTAAATGAAAACAAACATTTATAGACAATATTTGGGAATTTTGGCGTCATTCTTTCCAAACTACTTCCTGCTGGTAAGGGGCACTGTCATGGGGGATTCTAAGAAGATGCAGAAATCCTAATCTGTAAGGCTGCTTTGTCCAGCTGTTTTGAATGTATGAGCACTTGGTACTCTGTTTCAGGAGGTCTGGCTTGATCAAACCACATTAGTCTGGAAGGAATCCACATCTTTTCATTTTCTGTGGAAACCAAAAATCGAAATCCTTTTCCCCAGTAACTTGTCCTTGAACTTCAATTTTTAGGTCACAGCATTTTTTTAAAATTTATTATTTTACATGTCGATCCTAGTTCCCTTTTACCCTCTCTGCCCTCTCACATGCACCCTAACCACCCTACTTCCCATCCCCCAACCCCAAGTCCATATGTAGGGGAATGCCATCCAGTTGGGGTCATATAGATCTGACAAGTCATGTGAAGTAGGGACTAGGGTTTCTCTCGTGTCTCTAGGGGATATCCCCCTCCATGGGGATAACTGTATGCAAGGTCCTTTTGTGTACCAGAGATTCCACTGTCTGAGGTCCCTTAGACTACTCAGTCCTTCTGGCTGAGACTCATATTCAGGGGGGCCTGAGTCAATCCCATGCTGTCTTCCCACCTATCAGTTCCGTTAGCTCCTGCTTGCTCAGGTAAGCTTTCTCTTTGTGTTTCTGCCACCTTGTCTTGTTCTCTCCATATCCATCTGCATCTTGGTTCTAGTTTGACTCAGTTATTATGTATGGGTATTTGTTCCTGTTTCCAACAGGCATTAGATGAGGGCTCCATGGATAAGTTAGTTGTTGATCTCACTACCCGGGGAAGGGCATTTATGGTAGCTTTTCCACGGAAGCTCAAATTGTTAGTTGGCAGCAGTCTTCTACTTCTCTAGACCTTTCTTTGTGTTCAATTTTATCTACAAACCAATATTGGCTCCCTCCTTTATGTTCTCTCTGTCTCTCTCTCTGTCTCTGTCTCTTTCTCTCTCTCCCCTAACCAGGCTCAATCTTCCTGGTTGCACGTGTTTTCCTTTCCTCCCCCTCGTTTTCTCCTTCTTCTTTCTTTACTTTGCTATATTTTGCCATTTCTTTTAAATTTTGTTTTGTTTTGTGGGGAAGGCTACAAGGGCAGAGGGTGAGTTGGGCGATGGGCAGAACTAGAATGCCTGATGTGAAAACAGAAAAGAATCAATAAAAACTAATTAAAACAAATACAAGTAAACAAAAAAAATCAAAGCCTAAATTAAACTAATTCAACAGCAACAAAATAAAAACACACCAAATCAAAACCACATGATCAACCAAATATTCCTGTGTGTGAGGAACCTGGAGAGTTGTTGATAGACCCAGTGTCACACCATTGAAGAAAACTGATTTTGTTATTCCTAGAATTTATCAATTTCTAATAACTTCTTGGATAGTCATTGACACTTGTTCTCAGTTTCTAATCTAATAAACTACAATTTTGCGTGATTTGACCTTGTAAATGTCTTACACATGCTGTCACAGTCTTTGTAGGTTCATATATGCAACAGCACTGCCATTTCCAGTAAACAATTTTATTGGAGTTGTCTGCTGCCTCTGTCTCTTACAATCTGTCTTCCTCCTCTTCTACATAACTTCCCATGCCTTGAGGGGTAGGGTGTATTATGAATAACATTTAGAATTGAGTGCTCTTGTTCCTTAAACATCTTACCTGCTTAATAGTAATTGATAAGTACATTTTATTCAATAGCAAATATGAAGAATGAGTGAACATATTCTGATGTGTTTACATGATTGTGTAAAAGCTTCCAATAAAAGGCAATAAATTAGTGGTGTGTGGATCCATATGGATGGCTTTCAGATGTTTGCTATTAAATAAAAATATGTACATAGAGTAAATACAGTACAATTCAAATTATATGAATTTCTAACGGTAAATTTTACTTACAGTATTAGAATTCAAAAGGCCAGTGCCTCATGCGTGCAAAGAATAAAGAAATCTCTTTAAGAAAAAGAATACTGGAAATTTTTATAGAGTTTGCCAATAGCATTTTTTCTTCTTCTTCTTTTTCTACTTCTTCTTCTTGTCTTCTTTTTCTTGTTCATCTTGTTCTTCTTCTTGTTGTTCTTCTTCATCATCATCTTCCTCCTCTTCCCTTCTTCTTCTCCTCCTTCTCTTTCTCCTCCTTCTGTTCCTCCTCCTCCTTTGTTAATGCTAAATCATATGGTAGGATACCACAATGTTCTGACAACCAAGGGACCTGATTTTATTGAGGTTGGATCAAGAATTAATGGTATACAATTTGTTCATTGATCTGACTGCAGGCTAACCTAGGTGAAATTCTAGAATTTCTAGTGTCTACTGTTTTGCTTAAATTTTAAACTTTCCAGTGGTTGACATCTATTTTACCACACATACTAAATGTGAACTGTGGTCTTCATGAAGTTCAACAACAAAAGCTTTTATTCTATGGTGGTATAAAACTTCTTACTATCTTTCCAATTTAAGAAAGAAGCCAACTTCAATTCCAGTATTTATGTCCTAAGCCATTCTTCAACAACTTCTGATGTTTGGCTATTGAAATCAAAACTCCAACATAAGTAATGTTTCAATACTCATGGAAGTGCAATATCTTCATCAATTATGCTTTTGTTCGTTGCCAATAAACCTATATATGTGCTGGAGTTCTGTTCAAATGTAAATAATTTTAAAATGCAAAATCATATGAGGAAGACAACTTGCTTAGCAATAAAATTACAGTTGCATAAAGAAAATCAGCCATTGGCCAATCAAATATACTATGTACAAAAATCATAAGAACTTAGATGATTGCTTTCAGTAGAGTGGTAAGGTAGAAACCTAGTTTTCAAATATAGAGAAGCAGGTCATAGAGAAATGAGGAAATATGTAAAAATTAATGTAAATTCTATAATCAAAGTGAAGTCCAAATTCAACATCACAGAGCCAAATACTAAATCTGTTCATATCAATAAATAACTGATATCTAGTGGCCATTCACTAAATGGATATTACTTATATTAAATTCACAGATTTTGTAAAATTACTCTGATTTTGGGATTCATGAACACATGGACATACATTTTAACTTAGGCATGTTGAATATGTAATATTACATAAGAATTAAGAAAGTAACCTACCATGGATATAAACAAATATAGCTTGTCAAGTTACAGTAAGATTAGGTACCTCCCCTTGTATTTTGGCTGGGTAAGGCAAGTCAATTTGAAAAATAGGATTCCAAAAGACATCAAAAGAGTTAAGATATCCCCTGCTTCCACTATTTGGAGTCCCACAAGAACACCAAGCTACCCAATTGTCCCATATATGCAGAGAGCCTAGGTCAGTCCCATTTAGGCTCTCTGGCTGTGAGTTCAGTCTCTGTGAGCTATGAGTCTGGCTTAGTTAATTCTGTGTGTTTTCTTGTGGTGTACTTGAGACCTCTTGTTACTACAGCCTTTCTTCTCTCCCTTCAACAGGATCCCCTGAATTCAGCACAATATTCGGCTGTGGGTCTGTAAATCTGTGTCTATCAGCTAGTTGATGAAACCTCTCTGATGACTGGCTAAACACAAGTCTATGACAATAGCAGAATATTGTTAGGCATCATTACACTGATATTTTTTCTCGAATCATGTTTTGTTATATACTAGATCTCTGGACCATCAAGCCTCTGGGTCCTGGTGCCCAAGGCAATATAAGAGGTGGGGATCACCCTCATGGCATGGGATCTGAGGCTATATAAAGTCAGTGGTTGTCCACTCCCACAATATCTATTCCACCCTGATCTTAGCACAGCCTATAGGCAGGTCACACTATAGTTTGAAGGTTATGTGGCTGGGTATGTGTCCCAGTACTTCCACTTGGAGTCTTGCTTGATCACAGAAGATGTACAGTCAAGATTACATATCCCCTATATCCTCTGTTTCTGGCAGTCTTAACTGGGATCATCTTTGTAGATTCCTGGAAATTTCCCTTGCACCTGGTTTCTATCTGATCCTGAAATGACCCCCTTTCTTGTTAGCTATTTAAGTATTCTTCCCCCACCCTACTAAATCCCTAGGATTCCCATTCCCACCTTCCCCAATCCACCCACACAATCTCTTCTATTTCCCCTTCTCAGGAAGATCTAAGTGTCCTCATTGAGCCTGCCTTGTTACCTAGTCTCTCTTGGTGTGTGGATTGTATCATGGCTATCCTTTACTTTGTAGCTTATATCCATTTATATATGAACATATATACCTTGTTTCTCTTTCTAGTCTGGGTTACTGAACTGAGGATGAGTTTTTCTAGTTCTATAAATTTACATATAAATTTCATGAGGCCATTGCTTTTAACAAATGAGTACTGCTCCATTTTCTAAATGTACTATATTTCCCATATCCATTCTTCTGTTGTGGGTTATCTCAGTTGTTTCCAGTTTTCAACTATTCCAAAAGAAGCTGCTATGAACATAGTCTTTTAAGTGCCCTTGTGGTATGATAGAGCACCTTTGTGTATGTCTTCAAGAGTGGTATAACTGAGTCTTGAGGTTGATCAATTCCCCAAATCAAAACAACAATAAGATTCCATCTTATAGCTGTCAGAATGGCTAGATTTCTGGGAGTTTCCCTTGCACCATGTTTCTCAATAAAACCTATCTTACAGTGATAAGAAAATGGGGTCAAATCCAGGCTAGAGAAACCCACAGAGACAGCTGACTTGAACGAGGGGGAGGGCATGGACCCCCCCCCAAACTGACAGTTGGGAAACCAGCTTTGAAGCAACTCAGACCCCCTGAATGTGGGTCTCATTGAGAAGGCCTATGCAGTCTAAGGGACCTCTGATAGTGAAACCAGGATGTATTCCTGGTGCATGAAAAAACTTTGGGAGCATATTCCCCATGAAGGGATACTCCCTTAACCCAGAGGCAGGAGGGAGGGCCTAGTTCCTACTCCAAATAACTTGACAGATTTTGATCCCCCCTGGAAGGCATCACCCTCCCTGGGGGATGGGATGGGAGGGGATTGGGGAAAATGGGAGGGAGAGGAAACTGAGATCGATATGTAAAATAAGAAAAAATTATATATATATATATATATATATATATATATCCTACAAAATATTAAAGAGTTGAGAAAAACAGTTATATCAGCCACAAAATCATTCCAAATGCACAAAAAGCTATATCCTTTCTCCTGAGAGACCACATATCTAGGTTCTTCTTTCATATTGCTATTTTTCTTACAAGTGTGTTAGAAGAGCAACACACCCAGTCAGCATGGACAGTGGATCAAGGTGAACTTCATTGTTTAGATGCTTAGGACTGCAGTGATAAGTAACATACATTGTGTTTGTAAGGGCTGTGCAATGGGAAGAATGGCAATTTCAAATCCAATGGAATATAGGCACAACTTAGGTTGTCCACCAGCAGACAGTTGTACATTGTATGTATATCTCTTTTGCAGACAGAATATAGTAGTACATCTATGAACAAAGAGTATAATTACTGAAATCTTCTTTGCGTGTCATCAGGTAACAATACAAAAGTCAATCACAAAATTTGCTGAAAAGAGATATCAAACTGATTTTGATGCACAGAACTCGTGGATATGGGGACTAGAAATATAGTTCAATGGATGAATATATCCCTACTTTAGACAAGGTCATGAGATCGATCTTAAACCCAAGGAAGAAGAAATGGAAGATTAGAATAAAAACACTAGAGTCTATGTGTCAATATATGATAGATATCTTATGTCATAGTGTAATGCTATCATTTTCCCTTTTACTGAGCATGCAGAAGTTTCCATGGAACTAAAGTTAAATACAATGCTTCTCAATAAGTAAATGTACATATTAATGAATACTCAAAATTGATTTTTTTGTAGGACACAATACTAGATCTCTAGAAATATTTTGTCTGGTATTTCATGCAAAATTATTATTATTTAACCATTTGGGAAGTAAAATTTATTTAATGGATGGTCTGCCTGACTCTGAACATCTTAAAATGTGTATTTGGGAGACTCTGAGTTTTGTATTTAGTTTTCTAGTCCTCTATGTGTGTATACATAGAAAGGCTTGTAGGTTTTATTGTTCATTGTAAAGAAAAAAATATTTTTAAAAATCAAAGAAAACACACACACACTTAATAGGTAAAGAAAGAAAAATTGCCCCTCTTATTTGTCCTGACTATCAACTTTGTTCATCTTACACTTGTGGAAATATTCTGTTTATACTTAGCTTTGACTACAAACCACAAGTTTTTGAGAGACACAGATATTTCAGAAATTTGTGCCTCAGTGTGGCATAAGGCAAGAACAAAAATGAAGTATAATGAGCAAGAAAAGTTTAATTCAGAAGTGGACTAATGTTCTCTATGTTACCCTTGGGCAGTTACAACAGCCCTCACAGAATTCTGGAAAGGAATTCTGTAGCTCCTACTGTACTTTGAGACTGTACACAGGTTATGAACTTACTGTCCTGATTGATAGGGTTTTCTATGTAAGCTTAGGTGGAATACAGCACCTCCATAACTCTCAAGTAAGGAAGAGAAGTTTGTTGCAACCTGGAGAAAAGAAATTATAAGACTGAATGCCTATTCTACCTTACTAATGGTCTGAAGAGTGACTAATACATATATCTACATACAAAAACCAGCCTAATCATAACAGGAATGTTAGAAACTTGAGATTGATGTCAAAATCATAATTTGTTTCATTAACATATATTTCAGAAAATTGTTTTTACATTTAGATACAATTTGACTTGTTTAGCTTTTCTATACTAGAATACAGATTGGAATGGGAAAAATAAGATAGTAAGACAACTCTATGTTTGCAGAGCATGGTCTAATGTACTTCATATATACTGCATAATTTCAAAGTTGAATCTGTAATATGAATAGTGCATGTGAACTGAGACTTTATGAAATTATGCAAATTCTCCATAGGTGTATACAGTACCTGGAATAAATAGTGCTATATAATGCAAGTTTATGTAATCTCAAATTATACTTCCCCTCTTTTTTAAATTAATTTTTATTTAAACAAAACAATCATATTTTACAAACAAATCTCAGTTTCTTTTCCCTCCCATCCTCCCATTCCTCCCACCATCTCCCCATCTCACATCCACTCCTCAGGCACAGTGAGGCACCATGGGGGATCATGAAATGTAGTTACATCATTTGTGGTAGGACTGAGACCCTCCCCTCTGTATCTAGGCTGAGAGAGTATACATCCCTCCATAGGGAATGGGCTTGAATAGGCTCCAAAGCCCATTGGTGCATTGGGGATAAATATTCATTTCACTACCAGAGACCCTATAGACTGCCAAAGCCTAACTGACATTCAGGGGGCCTGGTTTGATATTATACAGGTTCCCCAGCTGTCAGTCTGAAGTCTGTGAACTCCCACTTGCTTAGGTAACCTGTTTCTGTGGATTTCCCCAGCATGGGCTTGATAGCTTTGCTCATCACTCCTCCCTCTCTATAATCGGATTCCAGGAGTTCAGCTCAGTGCTTACATGTGAACCTCTGCTTACATCAGCTACTGGAAGAAGGCTCTATGATGTCAGACCTATCAGAATTATATATAACTTCTCCATGTAAATTCTGAAAGTCAATAGGTCCTGGATAGATGTTCTACAAACACTAAGAAACAACAGATGCCAGCTAAGACTACTATACCCAGCAAAATTCTCAATCACTATAGATGGAGAAATTCCATGGCAAAACCAGATTTAGAGAATACATATTGACAAATCCAGCCCTAAAGAAGGTTCTAGAAAGAAAACTCTAACCCAAGGAAGTTAACTACACTCACAAATCATAGGCAATAGATATTCCCACGTTACCAGAAGCCAAAGAAAAAGTGGGGTAAATCTACTCACAATAGCACCACCACCAAGAAATCCAAAACAAACAAGATTTAACAACCAATGGTCCTTAATTTCCCTCATATTAATGTTCTTAACTCACCTATAAAAAGAAACAGGCTACCACAATGGATACGAAGATAGACTCCATCTTTCTACTACATACAAGAAACACACCTCAACTTCAAAGAGAGAAAATATATCAGAATAAAGATTGGAAAAATATTTTCCAATCAAATGTACACAATAAACAAGCTAGTTTAGCTACCCTAATATCTAACAAATGAGAGTTCAATGTAAAATCAATCGAAAGAGATTTATTACTCATTACAGGTGAAATCCATTAGGATGAAGTTTCAATTCTAAACATCTATGCCCCAAACAAAAAGGCACCCACATTCATAAATAAAACATTACTAAAACTGAAATCTCACATGAAACCTCACATACTTATAGTGGGTTATTAACTCTCCACTATTAACAATAGACAGGACAACCAGACATAAACAACAAAGAAGCCAAAGAACTAACAGAAGTTAAGACCCAATTGTATTTAACAGACATCTAGAAAACATTCCATTCAAACACAAAAGAATATACAGGTCGTGTTTTTGGCTACAAGATGACAAAAAAAAAAAAAAAAAAAAAAAAAAAGGTGAAACAATAGGAGTGCCATAAAGGGCCAAAGCCATGTGCAAACAATTTGCTGCACAAACTGATCCCAGTGCATACCCAAGGACAACGCCATTAAGAAGTTCGTCCTTTGGAACATTGTAGAGGCTGCTGTTATCAGCGACATTTCTGAAGCAAGTGTCTTTGACACTTATGTCCTTCCCAAACTCTATGTCGAGCTGCATTACTGTGTGAGCTGTCCTATTCATAGCAAAGTAATCAGGAATTGATCTCATGAAGCCAAGAAGTAACGAATACCCCACCACAATTTAACCCGGCTGGTGGTGCATCATGACCTCCTCCAAAGCCCATGTAAAAAGATGGCTTCATGGAGACAGGAGTAAAAAACATCTTGGAAAAAAAAAATTAGGATCCAGAACTAAATAGAGAATTCTTGATAGAGGAATCTAAAATGGCTGAAAGGCACTGAAGAAAGGGCTCAACTTCCTTAGCCATCAGAGAAATGCAAATCAGAATAACTCTGAGATTCTCTCTTACACCTGTCAGAATGGATAAAATCAAAATCATCAATGACTTTATGCCAGACAGGATATAGAGAAAGGGGAACTGTCCCTTTACTGCTGGTGGGAGTGTAAACTTGAACATTCACTTAGCCACTTTAGAAATCAGTATGGAGGGTCCACAGGAAATGAAAATCAGTCTACATCAGGACCTGGCAATCCCACTCTTAAGCATATACCCAAATGATGCACATTCTTTCAACAAAGACATCTGTTCAACTATATTCATATCAGCATTATTTGTAAAAGCCAGAACCTGGAAACCACCTAGATGCCCCTACGCAGAAGAATGGATAAAGAAAATGTTATACATTTATACAATGGAGTACTACTCAGCAGGGTAAAAAATGGAATCTTGAAATTTACCAGCAATTGGATGAAACTTGAAGAAACCATCCTGAATGAGGTAACCCTGTCAGAAAAAGATGATCGTGGTATGTACTCACTAATATATGGATTTTAGAAATAGAGCAAAGAATCACCAGCCTACATTCCACTCTGCCACAGAAGCTAGGAAACAAGGAGGATCCTAAGAGAGGCATACATGGCCCCCCACAGAAAGGGAAAGGGACAAGATTTCTTGAGCAAATTGGGTGCATGGGGGAGGGTAGAGAGAGTTAAGAGAAAGAGAAATGGGGAATAGGAGGGGTGAGGAGAACATGAAGGATCAGGAAGTTTGAAACAGGAGAAGAGTAGAGGAGAGTAAGAAAAGAGGAAACATAATAGAAAGAGCCATTATAGGTTTAATGTAAAATCTTGAACTAGGGAAATGTTCAAACAAGGATGACCCCAACTAACAATCCAAGCACCTTCATTCAGTAGCTAATGGAAGCAGAAGCAGACACCCATGGCTAAATACTGAGGCAAAATCCTGGAACCCAGTTTCAGAGAGGGAGAAGTGATGTTCTCCAAGTTGCTACCATGTGTAAAATGTCACCTGATTACTTTGGAGCCATATTAAAGGACTAATGCCTGCCCTCCCCCCCAAAAAAAACAGGCTAGAAAAACCCTCAGAAATAGTTGACCTGTGCAAGGGAGAGTTCATGGACCCCAGACTGATAACTGGGCAACCAGCATTGGACTGACCTGGATCCCCTGACAGGTCTCAGTTAGGTGGCCTAGGCAGTCTATGGAAGCTCTGAAAATGGAACCAGGATGTATCCCTAGTGCATGAATGGACTTTTGGAGCCCATTTTCAATGGAGGGATATTCCCTTAGCCTAGAGACCCAGGTGAGTGCCTAGGGACTACTGCAAATAAAATGACAGATTTTGATGATCCCTCATGTAAGGCCTAACCCTCCCTGGGGTGCAGGTGGTGAATGGTGATGGGAGATGTCAGTCTGTAAATATGTTTCTCATACTGGTTAATGAGTAAAGCACTGTTGGCCAATAGGAAAGCAAGATGGGTGGGACTAGGAGATAAGTAGGATTGGAGGAAGTAGGAAGGAAGAGTCAAGATGGAGAGACTGGGGAGACCAGATGCTGGCCCCATTCCCTGGTAAGATGAAACCATTTGGAAATACTTAGATTAACAGAAATGGGTTAATATTTAAGACAGAGCTAGCCGATAAGAAACTAGTACCTGTCCAACAGCATTATATCAAATACAGAGTCTCTGTGTGTTAATTTGGGCTGGTGTGGTGCTGGGACAAGTCCAGCGGCGGGGAAAACTACTCCTTACAGAATGGGATGAAGGTGTTTGTGGGGGAACATAGGAGGATAGGAGGGAATGGGGAAACTATGATCAATATTTAAAATTAGAAAAAATGTTGAATAAAAATTATAAATAGAAGTACAGCTATGATACACTTGTTATTTGGAAAAGAATATGAGTTTTAATACAAATGTAAATTTGTAATTTTGAGCAAAGTAAAGTTACAGGAAATGTCATCACTTCCAGAAATATGAAGGCCACTGATCTGCTCTCAAACTCCATAGATTCCTCTTTCCTAATGTAGTGTTTTGAGACTTTCTTCTTTACTTATGTAAGAATTTAAGATTCATTCCCATTTTGTTTGTCTTAGCAGTTTTCTCTTCCTTTTGGTTGAATGATATTCCATTGTGTGGATTTACCATAGCATATCTTCCCAATTACCTTTTCAGACAGGGAGGCCTCAAATTCCTGATTCTCTTGTTTCCATCACCCAAGTGTTAGAATTATGGGTTTGTGTTACCACCTTTAACTTACTCAAAGAATTTTTAATTATCTCTATGTTTTGCAATTATAAATATATATATATATATATATATATATATATATATATATATCCATCTACTATTGAGATTTTGGTTTATTCTACATATTCCTTGAATATAATATTGCCAGTTAATTTCTTAAATCAATGTGTTCATAATCCTAATAGCTGTGCAGTGTTATCTCCTTGTGGATTTACTTTGTATCTCTTCTAATTACTAATATTGACAACTTTTGATAACCCAGTCTTTTCAGGAATTCACTGATAATAATTTTTATGTTGGCATTCATGAGAAAGACTTGTATGAATTATAATTTTTGTCTACTTATCTTATCTATTTTCATTATGACAGCAGTTATGGCCTTAGAAAATTATTTGAGAAAATTGTCCTTCCTTTCTATTTTTGGAAGTTATTAAAGAAAATTTATTTTATTTGTTTTTTATTTTTTACATACTCAGTAGCAAATTTCTATGTCTTTGAATCTCACTAATTTGTCTCATTTCATCAAGATTGTTGTGTAACATTGACCAACTACAGAAGATTTCTTTGGATCATAAGCACTACACTCTTATTTCTGGATATGAGTTGTGTGGGGAGGGGCTTGATTTTCTAGCATTTTTGTTTTCTAATTTTTCATTCATGTTTACTGAAAATAAATTTTATAATATATTCAGACCATATTTTCCCCTTCCCAGATTACTCCTAGACCCATTTTCATACTCTTCCTTTCTTTCTTCCTTCCTTCCTTTCAAAAGCAGAGAAACAATCAATAAAAGCAAAATGCAAAATAAAAGAAAAGCTTTTCTTATTGAAAAATTTTTAAAATGTAACATATCCATTTTGATTACTCTATTATTTTTAAGTATAAATCTAATTTACTATTATGTATATTACTTTGGAATCCTATTCTAGAAACATTATTTTCTTTCTTATATTTTTATTTTGCCTCACAATTTTTAAAGAGCATAATCACTAATTTTACTGGTATTGATATATAATATTCCCATACACATTTATTTACCTTTATTCCTGTAGAGATACAGAGTATATACAGGTGAAATTATGTATTATGTTTGTTCTATTTTTATAATTCTTAAAGTTAAAGTTATGAAAGTTTGATTTTATCTACTATATTTATCTACTGTGATATGCATTATTTCATATTATTTCAGTAAATAATTGAATAATGATAATTGAATAATAATTCAGTTTCTCGTTTTTGTTTGATTGTTTTATTTGTTTTATGTTCTTTCTGACATACTCATTATGTGAAACATGATAGCCTCTAATTGTTATAATTATATTTCCACATCCCAAGTTCTAGAGTTGAAAGCACGAATTTCCACCCCTGGCTCTCATTTCTTTCTTTATTTGATAAATTCCTCATAGGAATATTCACTTTAAAGAAGCTAGTGTTCTGGTAGAGAGTTTGCAACTGGGATAACAGAGAAAGGAGAAGGTCTGCGAGCAGCCTTCTGGGTTTTCTAGGAGGCATCTTCTGTGGATTATAAGAAGGGGTCTCCCTGAGTTTGAGGCTGGGATTTAGCAATTAGTGAGGGGAGGGATGTTAGTAGTAGGCAGTCTATGGGATCTCTAGAAAAATGAGGAGAGCTGAGTGAACACTTAACTCTTGTTCTGTTGCAAACCTAGCAATAAGACTTGAGGATTGATTCTGAGAGAAAAGGAAGACAGGAGAAGGTCTACAGCAAGCTACCTGGTTTACTGGCATGTGTGGCCTATGGTTTAGCAGGGAATTCCTACCGGAGCTGGAATGTAACAACGTGTGTTGGAAGGGAGTTCAGCAGAAAATGATCTGTGAGATCCACAGGAAAGGTGGAGGGGATAAGGTTAGGCTGCATCTGGTGTCCTGTTGCAGCAACTGCTCCTTGCAACTTCTCCTACATCAGAAAGGAAGATGCACATCAAAGAAACACATTGTGGAGTTTGCTTCCAATATGGCAAGACTAGCCACTTGGGCAAGATACTGTTCTTGTCTGGACTGTTTGACTTTATGCTGTATAAACTGGACATGCAGGAGCCACAGAAAAATGAGACTGCTGATACAAAATTGACATTGCTATAGGATTCCTGCTTCTTGGAAAAGTCTGCCAGACATTCTGAAGGACACAGAGAAAAGTGACTGACAAACTGCCAATACAGGTAGAAAGTTGCCTGCTTTGCTGAGTAGTATGTCAGACACACTATGGCTTATATGCTGAAGATAAAACATTACAAAAAAAACTTTAAGTGACTAAGCAGGTAGCAAGATGTGTCTGTTATTTCTAGAGTTTATATATTACCCTTCTGTAGTCTTTGATGGAGTGGAAAATAGGTAGTCATCGTTATAGTTTTCCTCAGTTAAGATTAAAGGTAAGTTACATATAGGACTTTAGACTCACAAAAATAGTATAGATGTGCCACATCTTATTTATCCATTCTTCAGTTGAGGGGTATCTAGGTTGCTTCCAGGTTCTTGCTATTACAAATAACACAGGTGGTGTTTCCAGGAGCAATTATGCCTCACTGTCAAGAAAATCCCTAAACCATTTTAAATGTCATATTCTGTAAGTCTTTGAAAAGGTTCGACGAATACTTATTCATTTCAAATATCATTTCTGTATATCTAGAAAACCTAACTAACTTAACTATAAGTTTTGACTATTATAGGTAACTATCTATAATCTGTACTAAATTATACATTACAGTTTTAAATGAGATATATAAATACAATACTTAAACTAGAGGATAAATAGCGATATCACAAAATTGACCTTAAAATATATCAATAAAGGAAAATCCATTTCAAAACAAAGTATTCATATATATATATATATATATATATATATATATATATATATATATATATCACAATCCCCTTTTCATCTCTAAAGAGATTGGTTGTGGTCATTAACCATTTGTATCCAAGCCCATTTAAATGAAAACAAACATTTATAGACAATATATGGGAATTTGGGCATTGATCTTTCCAAAATGCTTCCAGCTGGTAGGGGGTACTGTCATGGGGATCCTAAGAAAACTCAGAAATCCTGGATGTAGTGGCCTGTTAGGCTTCCTTGTCCCATGGACTATGCCTCAGGGGGACTTGCTTGATCAAACCATGTTAGTCTGGAAGGAATCCACAGATTTTCATTTTCTGTGGAAACAAAAATAGAAACATTTTGGTGTCACGCCTCAAATCAGGCCCTCCTCAAGGACATGGAGGCCATCTGCTGGTAAACATTTATTCCTATAACTGTAACTAAAGAACAACATAATAAAGTGTATTGTAGCATTTATTTCTTCCTTAGTAATTGAGCAACTTAAAGATAATATCATAGCATACAGTATCCAGACTGTTTGTACTTTTATTTTTTCATTTTTTGAGACAGAGTTTCTATGTGTAACTTTGGCTGCCCTGAAATTCACTCTGTACACCAGGTTTACTTTGACATTACAGAGATCTGCTTGCCTCTGTCTCCCAAGTGCTGGAATTAAAGGCATGTTCCAGCAATACCCAGATACTCTCTCTCTCTTTATTTTTAACCAGCTGCTCATACATACCATTGGATTGTTAGCAGAGCTTCTTGAAAGCCATGTGGTCTTTTGCTGCTTATGCTGACTCAGGAAACCCCCCTTAAAGGAGCGGTGCAAGTCTCTGTCTCTAGGAAAACAGAGCCCAACCGAGAAAAATGCTGCAACCAAGAAGCTTTGCTTGTCTCTGTTCTGTTGTTTCTAAAACCCATTTTTAAGCTTTTGTCAAGTTTTAAGTGAACGTTTTTGGGCCCACATTGCTATGCCATTTTGTTACGAGCATGTTTTCCTGCCTGCTAGTCCCACAGCCACACCAGCACCAAATAACACGCAGAGAGGCTGCATTAGATATAGTGCTATTGCCCAGTTACTAGTTTCTTATCAGCAAGCTCTGTCTTAAATATTAACCCATTTCTATTTATCTAAGTATTTCCATGTGGTCTCATTTTACTGGAGAGAGTGCCTGGACCTCTGTTCTATTGGTATTACATGTTGACTCTGAGGTCATCATTTTTTACATCTGAGTAGTACTCCATTGGCATCACAATATTATATAATCTCAGGACATCTAGCACAAGGTTTTACTGAAATTGCCATTTGAAAAGAATTACAAATGACTTAGACATTCAAAAAATCAAAAAAAAAAATAATAAAATCCCAAGATAGATGTTCTAGTTGGAAAACAATTGTACAAAGTTTTAAGTTTTGAAAAATTAACATTTCATCAATATTAGAGATGATATAAAACATTCTTTAATAATAGGGATAAAAATCCAGACATAGTTAGGGTTTGACTCTTTTGCTTTATGTTTCGAGTGATGTGATTCATAATGGGTAGTTGTTATTTATTTAGCTGAGGGACCCTACTAGATTCTTTAGATGAATTCAAATAGTAGTTGTTATTTATTTAGTTGAGGAACCCTACTAGTTTCTTTAGATGAATTCAAATATCAAGTGTTATAAATTTTAGATGGTATAGAAGAATAGTTATCACACATTATACTGTTTGTTTTGTTCCTATTGCTGCACTTGCTTGGTCATAAATTTAAGTAGAATGCATTTGGCTTTACTGTCATAGCCAGTGTCTTGACTTTCATGTAGAAAAATGCAAAGATTGAGAATGACTTGATGTTTGGGCTGGTAATGTTTTACATTTTGTTTACTTGCATGCCTATTGAAGGCTGAGTTTGATTACCAAATGAGACCAGTAACTAAAAGAATCTCTTGATGTAGTTTCTTCTTGGGATATAATTCAGGATGCCTCAAATATACCAAACTTTTGATAGTCAAACTTCTTGCACAGTTAACTGAAGTTCTAGGAGTTTGTCAGAATTGAAGTTTCTGCTGTTACACAATTTCAGTTTATCTAACTGTTTTCTTCTAAAGTCACTGCTTGTCTGCACTCACACTCTGTGACAAAGGCTCTACCTGTGAATGGTTTGGATAACTTGATCACACTGATTTGATGATCACTTAAATGAAGTCTTGCTCATTATGCAAGAATATTTTGGTGGGACACATAAGATATCTTTGGGAAATAAAAATCTGGCACACCAATTAGAGATTAGTAAGACCAAAAGCCTATAAATCTCAATGTATACAAGTTTATTGAGTGTGTTTCATTAAAAATGAAACAGAATGAAACTAGTACCTTAGATTACAGTAACAATTCTATAAGTTTTATATATTCCAAAACTATTTTGGGCCAATATGTCATATCTGACAGAAAGGCACTAAAGTCCTAAGACTATTAAAAATAATGGATAATATTGCACACATTATATTTTATTGTAGTCTACTTTATTTTACGGACTCAATTAATATGGGATAAATTAGGTCAGTTTCCTTTAGTCATTAATTATTTAATTTTTCACTTATTTATTCAGGCTGAATACTAATTATGCACAATAGAAAGATATGAAACACTGTGCTAAGTATGATAATAAGTAAATGATTCTCTGAATATATATCATGAGGCAAGTTGGCTTAGTCATGTAGTTCTGAGATATTCTTTTGATAAAGCTATTTAAAGGTTCATAGAGATGGACAAAAGTAAACAGAATGAAAAAGAAAAAACATTACAGGCAGAAGTAAAACACAAGAGCAAATGATGATGAGAAAGAAAGCACAAAGAAGGGACTAAGGAAGCCAAGATGGGTAGATAATAAGCAAGAATGAGCCGGTACAAGATGGTACAATAAATGTTCTGGACAAATGAATGCACTTTAAAGAAGGCAAGCTAGATGCATGTTTTGACTGAAGAAGAGTCTAAACAGTGATTCAGAATGAGCAAGGGCTTCCGCTAAACTCTTAAGCTAGATTGGCCATTTAGAATGATTTGTATTTGGAGAAAAAAAAGGTTTAATTTTTCATCTCCATTTTTGTCTAACCAATAAATGCCAGCAGCATACACAGGAAGAAAGATAAGCTTAAAATAAGGCAGGTTTCTTTAGCTCAAGGCAGTTCCTGGAGAGAGCTGATAGCTTAGTATTCTTTATTTGTGTTCTTACCAACTAGAGGGAAATCTCAGCCAATTAGCACAATGTCAGCACATCTACCATTTTCTACTCATTTTGCAGGTATGAGCTTAAATCCTATTCCTTTCTATACACATTTTGGATAGCCAGAAGTATTTGTCTCTAACAAGAGCCCAATATTTTACTCTTTAACATTCCATTTTCTTGTCCACACTATCTGCTAAAAGGTTAACAGGAGCAAGAATTGTTCAGTCATAGACTGAACCATGAGGGTCTCTATGTATAAGATCTTTTGAATGTATTCATTGAGAGAATGTAAACCCCAAAGCACTTTGGTCTCCATAGAGAGCAACAAATTAACAGATTGTGCTCTCAACAACTGCTGAATAAAAATTTCCCTTGTATTAGATCTAGAGGGGGAATTTCTATCTTGGTACATTAAGTTTCTGGTAGAATACCAACATAAATAACTAATTAGTATTTCCAAATGATATTATTTAGAAAATATACATTATTCTCTGGCCGACCTGGAATTAATTATGTAGAACACATTGGACTTAAAATCACAGACATATCACTACCTCTACCTCCTAAGTGCTAGTATTAAAACAAATGTGTCCCCAAATCCAGTTTTACAATATTTTTTTCAAAAGGCTGAGAAATGTTCATGTTTTGTTAATACTTTACTTAATTTTTAAAATAAAAAAATTGCATTCATTTATGAAGAGTTGTTCAAAGTAAATTATTTATTATACTGCATTAAACTACTATTAGTGGGTTAATCATCTTAAGGAAACAGTTCTAGACATGAGGAAAACTCTGCTCTTCCAATAATTGTATAAATATTATACAGAGCCTTAATAATTTTGCCAGCTTTAAAATATTCTCTTTGAACCAGGAGCATAAATATTTAATTTCCATACATTTCCAAGACAAATGATTTCACTCTTTAATTGTTTAATGCTCTTTTTTTGGACTGTCAGTTTGTCTTTCATAAGTTGTATATGATTATTTTACTTAAAGCTTGGGCTTTTGTAGCGCCCGCGCTACAATCTGTTCCACGAATCAGGCGAAGGCCTAGAGATTGAAATAAAGACAAGACAGCGGGTCATTCGTTCAATGGCAAAGTCGGAACGCCAAATGCCGAATGCCTGTCGGCCGCAGATCGAGCAGCACCATCAATAGTTAAAAAATTTAAAATGTATAGGACAAGAGAAAGGTGATTATGAGGAGATCCTGTAAACTCCCTCTTTTTTGTTTTATGAAGATAGGCTTTGATTGTGCGATGTGCACGTTCCACCATGGCCTGACCCTGAGGATTATAAGGGATACTCGTCTTATGTGAGATAAAAAAAATTTGCAAAAAGAATTAAAACCCTGACTAGTATAAGCAGGGCCATTATCAGTTTTTAATTGTCTGGGCATTCCCATATAAGCAAAGTCTTGTAAACAATGGCTCTTAACATCCTTAAGCCTTTCTCCAGTATGAGCAGAGGCAAATATGAGATGAGAATGGGTATCCACAGATACATGAACAAATTGTAGTCGACCAAAGGAAGGAACATGAGTAACATCCATCTGCCAGATATCATTAGGTGTGACACCACGGGGGTTAACTCCAAGGTGTGGAACAGGTAAGAACTCTGCACATAGGGGACAATTTTTAACTATATCAATAGCTTGGTCGCTAGTAATTTTAAAATGGAATTTAAGTGACCCTGCATTAAGGTGGAAGGTTGTATGAGCTTTGCAGGCTGCTTCATACCCAGACTCTCTCATCATCATGATGGCATTATCTGTTTTAGTATTAAAATCAGCAATGGCATTTCCTTCACTTAAAGGGCCAGGCAAATCAGAATGTGCTCTGAGATGTCCTACAAAAATTGGATGAGAGCGCCTCCATAGTAGGCTTTGTATAGCTAGTAAATGTTCTTGTACACGAGACACTGGAGCTATATAAGCAGCAGTTTCTAAGGGAGCCAATATATGATACACATATTTACTATCCGTGTATAAGTTAAATGGCTCATCAGAAAAATGTTGAAGGGCTAATTGTACTGCAGCTAGTTCCACAAATTGTGCAGACTTCATTTTAACTATAGAGCATTTGATAATGGGAAAAGAAACAAGTACTGCATAACCATTTGAAGAGCCATCTTTAAATACATTACAGGCCACCTTCAGAGGATTTTGGGAAATAACCTTGGGCAAACACACAGGGTGATTTTTTAAAAAATGAGCTAACTTACTGGAAGGAAAATGACTATCAAAGCGGCAGGGTGTGGAACACAAGAAATGTGCCCACTCCTCATCAAACTATTGAAGCCATTGTATCTGTTGTTGAGTATAGGGAGTAACAATTAAATCCGGCATCTTGCCAAAAACTTGAAAACTCATTTTGTATGCCTTTTGAATAATAGAAAGCATTGCCTGAGGATAAGATCTAACTGTCTTTCTTGGGGATGCATGTTCATGCACCCATAATATAGGACCAGTTTGCCAAAATACCGCAGTAGCGGAATACGCTGAAGCAAAGACTAATAACATCAAGTTCTGAGAATAGTCAATATAATTTAAATGTGCAGATTGGAGACATTTTTGCACAAGCTGTATACATTCTCGCGCATCAGGCGTTAAGGTGCTTGGAGAAGTGGGATCAGAATCCCCTTGTAAAATATCAAATAATGGTCTAAGCTGCCCAGTGGTTAGGGCCAAACTAGATCAAACCCAATTTATGTCTCCCAATAATTTTTGAAAATCATTAAGGGTGGTCAGATTATCCAGCCTTAAAGTAATCTTTTGAGGACTGATACCAGAAAATAACAATTGATGACCCAGGTATTGATAGGGAAATTCTTGTTGCACCTTTTCTGGGGCTAATCTTAAGCCAGCTAGTTGAAGATTATGTTGCAATTCCCCAAAAGCCTCATTCACTTCCTTAGAATCCGGGCCAGCTAAAAGAATATCATCCATATAATGTATAATATATAGGGATTGAAATTTCTCTCTAATGGGGGCAATGGCCAATGATACATAAATTTGACAAATAGTGGGACTATCGGCCATTCCTTGAGGCAACACCACCCATTGATATCTCTTATAGGGCTCTTTAAAGTTAACAGAAGGAATGCTAAATGCAAATCGCTCATTATCCTGAGGATGCAAAGGAATGCTAAAAAAGCAATCTTTTAGGTCTATAACTAATAAATGATAGCCTTGAGGAATACCCATAGGGGAAGGCAAGCCAGGTTGTGTTGCTCCCATAATTTGCATACAATCATTAACAGCTCGGAGATCTTGTAGGAGTCTCCATTTTCCAGATTTTTTCTTTATAACAAAGATTGGGGTTTCCATGGGGAAGTGGAAGGAACAACATGTCCTGCCTCTAATTGTTCCTTTAGAAGTTGATGTGCAGCCTGTAAGGTCTCAATAGATAAGGGCCATTGCTCCACCCATCTGTGTTATCAGTTTTCCAGATAATAGGAATGGGAACAGGCTGCATAGCAATAGCCCCTAGGGAAAATTTCCCAGCCCAGAGCGATCTCTGGCTCTTTTGATAATTAAATTTTTGGATGCAACAGACTGAGGGTCACCTTGTAGGAATTTACCCAGTCCTTTTCCTTGTACATAACCTTGGTCAGCCAGCATATTTTTAATAGGCTCAGTAGTAAGGACTGCTCCCATGGCCTGAAGAACATCTCTCCCCCAAAGATTAACAGGTATATGACTTAACACAAAAGGCTGAAAAATTCCTGTATGTCCTTCAACATCTGGCCATTTAAGAAACTGAGTACTATGTTCTGGAGCCACAGCAGTTCCCACTCCTTGTAAATGAGTGGAGGCTGGCTGAAGAGGCCATGCTTATGGCCAATGTTTTTTTTGCTATTACTGAGGAGTCCGCTCCCATGTCCCCAAGTCCAGAAAATTGTCTACCTTGTATGGTAAGGGTGAGCATGGGGCGCTGTTCAAGAGTTGATACCCAAAAGGCACCCATGGAGCCTGTGGACCCAAAATCAGCAGATCCCCTGATGCCCTTTAAAAAGATGTTGTTGGTTTTGAACATAGGGAGAAGAACTAATTGTGCTATCCGAGCACCCTGTGGTATCATTAATACCCCCATTTCTGCCCTAACCATAATTTTTATTTCTCCTTGAAAGTCTGAATCTAGTACTCCTGGAATAACTCTAATTCCTTTCAACAAGGTACTACTGCATCCTAACAATAGCCCTATTGCTCCTGGGGGAAGAGGCCCAAAGACTCCTGTTCTCAAGGCTTGAGTGCCATTTGTGGTGTTAATATTGCTCGGGTGGCAGAACAGAGGTCCACTCCTGTGCTTTCTGGGGTACCTCTGATAAGGTCCTGGACATAAAGGGGTTTCTCTGAGGGATCATCTGTATTGGGCGGGTTACAGGTGTATCCATTGCCCCGTACATCTGGGCTTGAGGGGCCCGAGGCTGGCCCCGCTTCCAGTTTCCCTGAGCCGGTAAAGGATTACCAAGGGCATCTGTCTTTGACCTACATTCCTTGCTCCAATGATGACCCTTACTGAAACGTGGGCAAAGCCCTGGCCTAGGGCTCAATTGCGTTGCCACACCCTGGGGGCAGTTCCTTTTGAAATGTCCTAGCTGTCCACATCCAAAGCAACTCTTTGGTCTGGCTCCTCCATTGTTATCCCCTCTTTTCACAACTGAAGCTATAACCTGGCCCATTATGTCCCAACATATGCGTATATAGTCATTAAGACTTTTGGACTTACAGGGACATAAAGCCTCTTTACAATACTTGTTTGCATTTTTGAATGCCAATTGTTTAACTATAGGCATGGCATTTTCAACATCACCAAAAATGCGGCCTGCCAGCTGTAGGAGATGGTTTGCAAATTCTGAATAGGGCTCAGACAGTCCCTGCAATACTTTAGATATTTGATCTCCTGCAGCCTCATTAGGCAGGGCTTTCCAAGCTCTAGTAGCAGCAGCAGCAATTTGTGCATAGACCTCTGGGTCAAAAAGAATTTGAGTTGCAAGGGTAGTATATTGATCTCCACTTGTTGCACTCATGAGTGTATCTAAATTCCTAGCAGGAAATCCGGCAAAAGCATTACTTTGCGTGTTTCCTTGCAAAATTCTTGAAATTCGCCTCTCCAGAGCAAATAGTCACCCCCACTCAGCCCGGCTCTACAGAGCTGCATACAATCACTAGGAGTACAATTTAACGCTGCGAAAGACTCAAAAATTGAGTAAAAGGAGCATGGGCCCATAAGCAGAGAAAGCCTCTTTAAGCTGTTTTATATCCTTAAAATTTAATGGGCTGTGCTCCCTAACCCTGTTATCTGAGGATCCACTGTCTCAATCACTGGAAACACCTGTCTTTCCTTTTCTAACATTTCTACCTTGTTCTAAATCTTGAACTTCCTCAAAAGTCCTATTCATCTATGCCATTTCTTTTACTTTATTGCAATGAATTCTTTAGCTGTCTTGTTTTAATCCTGGTGCCTTCCTTTTCAATAGGGCCACTAATTGCCCACTGAGCTTTTCCTTACAGTTACTGGCACCCATCCTTCAATACACTCTCATTCACTTACTTTTGCCGGCTGGCCTTCGAGGTGATCCTTTCTTTCCCGATGTCGGTGGAACCTCCACTTGTAGCGCCCGCGCTACAATCTGTTCCACGAATCGGGTGAAGGCCTAGAGATTGAAATAAAGACAAGACAGTGGGTCATTCGTTCAATGGCAAAGTCGGAACGCCAAATGCCGAATGCCTATCGGCCGCAGATCAAGCAGCACCATCAATAGTTAAAAAATTTAAAATGTATAGGACAAGAGAAAGGTGATTATGAGGAGATCCTGTAGGCTTTATTCAGAACATTTGCTTCAAGAATCGATTGTGAGCATTCTTTACTGTAAGTTTTTGGTGTTGATGAGAAGTAACTAAACAAATACCAATTGTATTCAACCAAAAATATAATGACCTGAAGTGATTATGCTTATATATCTCTTATAGTCTTTGAGTACATTTATATTTGCGGGGGGGGCGTGAATCTTTTTTATTTATTTAATCTAGAAATAATCTTATTTTACATATCAATTATTGTTCTTTCTCCTTCCCATGCCCCCCACAGCACCTCTATTCTACCCCTATCCACTACACAGGGAGGTGTGAGGCCTTCCATGTGGTATCATCAAGTCTGTCCCATCTTTTGTGGTAGGGCCTATTCCCTCCTCCATGTATCTGGGCTGAGAGTATCCCTCCATGGGGAATGGGCTCCCAAAGTTCATTTGTGCACTATAGATAAATACTGGTTCAACTGTCAAAGGTTCCATAGATTGTCCAGGCCTCCTAACTGGCAACCTCATTCAGAGGACTTGGTTGTGTCTAAAGCTGGTCCCCCAGCTTTACAACTTTGGTCCCTATGCCCACATTTGGTCAGGTCAGCTGTATCTGTGGGTTTCTTCAGCATGGTCTTGACCCCTTTGGTCATCCCTCATCCATCTCTACAACTGGATTCTAGGAGTATGACTCAGTGGTGGAAGAATAAAGGAGAACAAGAAAAGGGATACCTTAATAGAGGGAACCATTATAGGTTTAATGAGAAATCTGGCACTAGGAAAATGTCCCGAGATCCACAGGATGACCCCAACTAAGAATCTAAGCAATAGTGCTGAGAGGCTACCTTAAATGTCTTTCCCCTATGATAATATTGATGACTATGTAGATTTATCTTTTGTTCTTGATTGATAAAATAGAATTCAGAGTAATATAATTATTATATTGTGTCCTTATTAATTAGCCATTTTGTAATGTTATTATGCATACAATTTGTTGAAAACCAAGGATTGAAATAAATCCTATTTGAAACACACACACAAACAAGTTCTATTCTCTGTTGGGTAACATGAATTAAAAAAAGAAAACCAGAGATAGATATTGGTGTTTAAACTCATGGTCAAATTAACAAAGCAGCCAAGCCAGTGCATCTTACCTCCATATAGACTGAAGCAATTCTGTTCTGTAGTGGCTTGTGAATAATTGCCAGAATGTGGCTGGAGACCAAAATGTTCCAGACTGAATATCTGCTCCCATTTTATATACCTCAAGTGCTGGGATTAAAGGAATATCATCCAAAGTACTCAGATCACTTTTGTGTAAGCTGTTTCTCCTTTAGACCGAATCAGTTTCATGTAGCTCAGTGTGGCCTTGAACTAACAGAGACACATCTGCTTGTCTTTTTAGTCCTGGGGTTAAAGATATGTGCCACCACTATCTGGCTCTATGTCTATCTAGTATGATTCCTGGGATGAAAGGTATATATCACTACTTCCTAGATCTATGGTTTGTGGGTAGCTTTGGATTCTGAACCCCAGTCAAGCTTTATTAAATCATAAGTAATATGGCTCAATGGTGATTGTCTTTGATAGATATAATTAAGTAACTGATTTCAGTTTTAAAACGTCTCAAGTCTGGATGACATAGAACAAATTTTCAAAAATAGTATCTTAGTTGAAACAAATAAATCTTCGAGAAGATAATCACTTTAAGGATGGACAAATGCAACTCAACAGAAGAGAAAGACTCCTGAGTGCAGTTCACACATTCAAGAGTCACATAAAAATATTAAGCTGAAAGTTAGGTTCTTGCTTTATCTTATTATATTTTATTTTTTTCATGTTTGGTTGTTATCTTTTAGAAGCTTACTTTTTTCTAATGAGAGACAGAAAGAGTGTATTTGAAGGGGAGGGGAGGAGAGGATCTGTTTTCTATAAAAGGAAAAATAGGGGAATAGGTCTTTCTAATTATCTGTCTAATTTGTAAAATGTAATTGGTATATTTTATCTTTAACTGTGCTGAAAATTGCCTGTAGAGGTGCATACCACAGAGGCATTTTTCAGATCAGAATAAAGAGCCTTTCACACACTCAGATTACAGGTGCACCATCATGCCTGGCTACTATGGCACTTTTGTAAATGAATAATAGAACCAAATGGTATTATTTTCGTATGAGAGAAGTAAGTATGGATATCAGATTCTCATACTACTGCTTGAGTTCATTTTTTACATTATCCTAATATATTATTTGATCCAAATCAGAAAAATCACAGTTTTTCTTCTACTTTTTTTTTATAATGAGCGCAGTTTAATTAAAGTACTCAAATGGCTCCAATGAAAAAGCATATAAATTCTATAATAATTTGTAAATAATTGAAACTAAGGTACATTTTAAATAATATAAGAGCAATAGACATTTTTAAATTTTTTACATATTTTTATTATTTTTTTTAGACAGATTCTCCCCAAATTTCCATGCTGGCTCCTGGCCTTGACTTTACATTCCCTCCACCTTGGTATTCCAAGTATATGGGACAATAGGCAGAAGCCACTCTGCCCAGGCTATGATGGTGTCTGTGGTCTGTAATTTACATAAGAACTGTCTTGATGTCTGCTGTTTGTGCTTTTCCAAAAGGCCAGGTTGAAGTCTGTGGTTCATCCTGCAGCTGGAGGCCTTGTGGATGTCCATGGTCTATCCTCCCATTAGAATCCATGCTTATTTCTGTGTTACTACCCAAGGACATGTGGATGCTCAAGGCCTGTGCTGCCATCTGAAACCATGTTGATTTGGTGTCTGTGGGCTGTCTTTTATCTTGCCATGAATTCAGAGAGCTCAATTCACTCCTATTCTCTCTAAGACATTTGCTTAATGGCTGTAGGATACATGGGCCTTGGTGGTGAATGGCTCCTATCTAAATAACAATAGATTTGAACCCAGAATTGTTTACACTCACCCTGAAGGTTAGGTGATAAGTGCAGCTATGGAGTGCCTGAAGGCAAAAAGTAAGTGTAGCTAAGTGAAATAATTTATATTTGTCTTTTATACATAATAATAGAAGTCTTCTGCTACTGTCCCCACTCTTGGTTGATTACTTAAATTGCTAGATGAATAACTGGGGCACATTCAGAATATGCCCTCCTGACACTCCTATTTCTGTCTTTTATTCTTTATAGCTGACCTTTACCTCATCTACATGCTCCCCACTCAGAAACAGACCTGGTTGGGGCTAAATCAGAAAACTTCTGTTAGGAGCACTTTTCTCTGGGACCAGCTGGCGGAAAAGTGCTCCTAACAGAAGTTTGGTGATGTTTGTGTTTTAAGCATTTTCTAAGTTGACAAACTCAAGATTTATCTTGAATATGGTTAATAGCTGCAAGTCCTTGATTGCCAGTGCTCAGGTCATGTGAAATAACATAGATAAGTTACACAAAGATATATGTGATAGCTGTTCTTGGTTATGAACTTGGCTACATCTGTAATTGACTGCAGTCCAGAAATGGAGGGAACACCTGTGAGAGATTAGATTTTGTTTGGTTTGCAGTGGGTGAATCTACTTTTATTCCTGGCCTTTGAGGTAAGAAGACACAACACCCTTGATCCAGATTAGGAGCTAGGAAGACACACGTTTAATCTGGGCCACATCTGCTAGAAGCCTATATAAACATGAAAGTGAGACCCGCGGAGGGCTCAAACCCTCTCGCCCTGATTCAGGAAAGGCAGCCCCACCAAATCTCTCATGAGAAGAGGTCTTGATGCAAAAGTACATAATCTCTAAATCCTCAGGAATGGAAAGACCAAGGCCTGACAAAGGCTAACTTATACATTGTGAATAACTTTTACTTTCATATTTTTTCATTATAAAATGGGTCAAAGTTTGTGAAGAGATAATTTTAGGCATGGTGATTTGGAGCATAAAGTATGTTTTGAAGACTTAGAATAAACACATAATAGAGTTCAAAGTAGCAGGGCAGCTCAGTTTTATGCTTGATGATATTGCCATCAAGAAAAAGCTGCATATAATTTATTTGCAATAAATTTGAACAGTCTTAAATTTAGAATATGAATCCACCTAAATTATTTGTCATGATGACCAGTGTTTTTCTTATTCTCTTGTTTGTGTTTCCTGTGAACAACATTATAATAAACCATTATGCTTAGCACATATAATTAATTTTATCCTTGTAGTTGTACTGGAGATACTACTTTCTCTAATTTATCTGAAAACAAATCCATATATTTTAACACAGGTCTACATAATTGTAATGGAAACAATGTTTCTAGACATGACAATGACAGTAGTTGACTAAATATCTGTTTAGATAAGATGTATGAGTAACTTTCTTTCTTTGTTAAGGAAAACAACAAATTACACAACAAATCATTCAAGATAGTTTTTATTCAGAAACTGCTGCAATGTGAAACCTGACTCCAGTACCCAATCTATTATAATTGCACAGACAAAAACTCAATTATGAATATAAAATGGATAAATGGGAATTTATTGCCAAAGGCAGGTTAAGGAGACTAATAGATTAAAAATGCTGGAAAAGAATATCATGAGTAGGATAATTATATATCAATTTATTTTCTATGGCTAGATTAGTAAAGGTGGAGTCCAGAAAAAGACAGCTTAGAAGGCATTCTCTAACTTTTGTCTAAAACACAAGGTTTAATACTTTTTACCAATCCAGTTTTAGCATAAATTCTATTTATAATCATGCACCAGGTTCAAGTTTTTTTGACTTCAAAACTTAAGTCATCCTCAAGTATAGTGGGCACAGAATTCTGATCAATCATATTTTCAATAAAGACATATCAGAGGGGTTGTTAAATACTTTTATTATTTTTAAGCATGCAAATTTTTCCTCCATTGACCTATCCAGTCTCTCCTAACAATCAGAATAATTTCAATGTTTAAATAAAAATCACAATTTATTTTACTTAATTTCTTTATACCTATATAAGTGAACACAGTGAGTTTGCAATTACAAAACCAGAAAACCAAAGCCAATGCACAAGAGTGAAGAATATCACCTGTATGTACCACATCACAGCTCCCAAGTAAATTGTGCTTTTCTCTAAGGCTTTTCTCTAAGTTTTTCTTTAAGGCCTGTCCATACTCACATAGAGGGGGCACATTATGAAGGAAGCTTCTGTCATGTGCTTTATTTAAGATACATACTTTTGAGCATGTTCAGTAAGGGCTATAATTCAAGAATAAAAGGAAACAGAAAGAAATGCTCCCATACATGTTAATGCCATGCTGTGAAGGTTGAGGACAGATGCTCAACAGGAATGGGAATTTGCTAGCCATCTCTTCTTTCTATCATCAATTTCCAGCAACTCTGGTGCAATAGGAGAAAGAAAGAAAAGCTGAGGTCACCCAGATTTTTTTGACAAGACTAATCCTTTTCCCAGTCTTTTGCCCTAGAAGTTTCAGCCCACTTGTTCTTCTTGTAATAAGAAATAGTACGCTTTCCTTGCTCTCCTTCTTTGTCCTTCCTCAGATTGACCTTCCTGATACAAGGAGCGCTTATGGACTTAATGAGAAACCTGGTACCAGGCAATTTCCAAGAAATCCATAAGGATGACCCCCAACTAAGAAATAGTTGAAAGGCTATCTTAAATGCCCTTCCCCTATAATGAGATTGATGAGTACCTTAAATGCCACCCTAGAGTCTTCATCCAGTAGCCGACAGAAGCAGATGCAGTGATTCACAGATAAACACTGATCTGAACTGGATTTCTGTAAGGAATATGGTTTTTCCTCCCACCACCTGGTCTGGTCCCGCCACTGCACCAGCACCAATTAACACACAGAGATTCTGTATTAGATATAATTCTGTTGGCCAGGTACTAGTTTCTTATTGGCTAGCTCTGTCTTAAGTATTAACCCATTTCTGCTGATCCATGTATTTCTCTTACTGGGGAGCCAGCCGGCATTCTGCTTTCTCCAGACTCTCCATCTTGGCTCCTCCTTCCTACTTCCTCCTTCCTCCTTGTCTCCTAGTCCCGCCTATCTAGCTTTCCTATTGGCCAACAGTGCTTTATTCATTAACCAGTATGAGAAACATATAGAGAATGACATCTCACATTATCTCCTCTCTTCTGTCTAAATAAAAGGTTTTTAACCTTAACATAGCAAAATATATCACACAACACTTCTCAAGTAAGAATCACAGTTAATAATATTTAGTCCATTAACATTTAGTAAGATTTAAAGACATATTTTATCATCTATACTATCTTTGTGAGTCTAGAGTCCTATATGTAACTTATCATTAATCTTAACTAAGGAAAACTATAACCATAACTATCTGTCCTCAACTCCCTCAAAGACCACAGAAGGATAGCTCTAGAAATGGCAGAGACAACTCACTGCCTGGTCACCCGAAGTTCTTTTGTAATCTTCCATCTTCAGCCCATAGGCAATAGTGTGTCTGGCAGACTCTTCAGCAAAGCAGGAGACTTTAAACTGTCTTTTTGTATTGGCAGGTTGTCCATCACTTTTTTTTTGTGTCCTGCAGACTATCTGGCAGCACTTCCATAAAGCAGGAACTCTGTAGCAATGTCTATCTTGAATCAGCAGTCACTTTTCTGTGGGTCCTGCTTGTCCAGTTTTACAGCACAAAGTCAAACAGTCCAGACATGAGCAGTATCTTGCCCAAATGGCTAGTCTTGCCATATTGGCAGCAAACTTCATGAGTTTCTTCAATGTCCATCTTCCTTTTTGACACAGGTGGTGTTGTCAGGAGCATTTATGTCTTGCTGTCAAGAAAAACCCTAAACCATTTTAAATGCTATATTCTGTAGGTCTTTGAAAGGTTTGAAGAATGCCTATTCATCTCAAATACATCTCTACATATCTAGAAATACTAACTCACCTAACTGTAAGTTTTAACTATTATAGGTAACTATCTATAATCTGCACTAAATTATACATTGCATTTCTAACTGAGCTATATAAACACAATACCTTAATAAGAGAAATATACATATTAAAAAATTGACCTTAAATTGTATCAATAAATGAAAATACATTCCAAAACAAAGTAACCATTTCTATACCATAATACCCTTTTTACCTTTAAAAAGAATTGGCTGTGATCATTAACAATTTATAACCAACCCCATTTAAATGAAAACAAACATTTGTAGACAATATTTGGGAATTTGGGCGTCGTTCTTTTCAAACCACTTCCTGCTGATAGGGGGCGCTGTCATGGGGGATCCTAAGAAGACACAGAAATCCTGGCAGTAGTCTCCAAGGCTGCTTTGTCCAGCTGTTTTGAATGTAGGATCACCTGGTACTCTGTTTCAGGGGGTCTGGCTTGCTCAAACCACATTAGTCTGGAAGGAATCCACATCTTTTCATTTTCTGTGGAAACAAAAATAGAAATCCTTTTCCCCAGTAACTTGTCCTTGAACTTAAATTTTGGAGACAAAGCATTTTTAAAATATATAAATTGAATTGATTCAGCAGCATTTGTTTTAACAGTTGTTGTTATTTCCTCAGCAGTCAAAAGATACAAAGACAATATAACACCATACAGTAAACAGATTCTTTCTGAGCTTTTCATCTTTACATGGCTTCATTATTACTCTATTTTTTTTACTTTTTATTTTTTTTGGGACCGGATTTCTCTGTGTAACTTTTATCTGTCCTGGAATTCATTCGGCATACCAGGTTTACTTTGAAATCACAGAGATCTGCTTGCCTCTATATCCTCAGTGCTGGGATTAAAGGCGTGTGCCACCATACCCAGTTCCTCTTTGTCTTTTTAAAACCATTTTAATTCTTTTTCTCTCCCTCCCAAGCCTACATATATTTTAGAACACACTGTAAACCTTTAGCGCTTTTTCTTAATGTGAATCTATCTTTACTGTAAATCTTATCTTTTTCTGGCCTTTATCTATTATTTGATAAACAACAACATTGCTGAAATGAAAATCATAGCTGTGTTAGCTGCAATATATCCAAGATGGCAGTGGCTATTTTACCACCAGCAGTGAGAGCTCTGTTTGCTGCCTTGGTCTGTGCTACCGTCCAAAAGCATGTTGCCGGCTTGGAGATGTGGTCACTGCTATTGCCAGCTCTGATATACGCCAATGAATTGTTAGCAGTGCTTTTAAAAAGCCATGTGTTTTTTTGGCGCTTATGCTGAGTCAGAAATCCTCCCTTAAAGGAGCCGTGCAAATATCTGCTTGTCTCTTGCAAAGCAGAATCCAACCGCGAAAAATGTTGCTACCAAGAAACCTTGCTTTTCTCTGTTCTTTTGTTTTTAAAACCCTTTTTTATGCTTTTGTTAAATTTTAAGTGGAAGTTCTTATTAGCCATGTGGGCGCCATGTGTAAGGAGTATGGTTTTTCCTCCTGCTGCCTGGTCTGGTCCCGCCACCCAACCAGCCCAATTAACACCACAGAGACTCTCTATTAGATATAATTCTGTTGGCCAGGTACTAGTTTCGTATTGGCTAGCTCTGTCTTAAGTATTAACCCATTTCTTCTGATCTATGTAGTTCTCTTACCAGGGAGCCTGCAGGCATTCTGCTTTCTCCAGACTCTCCATCTTGGCTCCTCCTTCCTACTTCCTCTTTCCTCCTTGTCTCCTAGTCCTGCCTATCTAGCTTTCCTATTGGCCAACAGTGCTTTATTCATTAACCAGTATAATAAACATATACAGAATGACATCTCCCATCAGTGTTCAGTTGTAGAAACGGAGGAGGAACTAAGTGGTCAAGATCATGTTGGGGAAACCCACAGAAACAGATAACCTGTGCAAGAGGGAGCTCATGAATTCTAGATTTACAGCTTAGAAAACTGTATAAGACCAAACCAGGCCCCCTGAAAGTGGGTGTCATTTAAGGGGTTTCTGAAGTCTATGGGATCACTGGCAGTAGAAGCAGTATGTATCTCTAGTGCTTGAACTATCTTTTTGGAACCCATTCTCTATGTGGCGGGTGATACCTTTCAGCCTAGATACCGGGAGGAGGGGCTTGTTTCTGCCCCTAATGAAGTGACAGACTTTTTTGATTACCCAAGGTAGGTCTTACCCTTTCTGAGGAGTGAATCAGGGGGGGAAATGGGGTCAGGAGATGGTCGGGGGAGTGGGAGGAAGAGGGAACTGGGGTTGTTATGTAAATAAGATTGTTTTTAATTTAAACAAAAACATTAAAAAGAAAACAGTCCTCAAAAATTTTATTTATGAGCAAGTAAAGACACCCTGGGAGACAGTTTAAACAACTCTTTCCCAGGTTGTTTTTATTTTTATGTCTAGTGACACTTTTGGAACTTGCTTGAGCAAGGGAGTCCCCAACAAATAATCCTAATTCATAACCTAGAAGCTGGATAACAGACTCAGTGGGTAAGAATATTTGTTTCACAAGAATGAGGAACTGAGTTCAGATCCCAGTACCCTACTAAAAAGCTGGGTGTAAGAAGGGGAGACAGTAAGGTCACTGAGATTTATTGGCTTTCATCCTAGCTTCACATTCAGTGACACACTGTTTCAAGGGACTATGGGGGACACTGAGATTGCAGGACACACAACATTCTGTTCTGACTTTTGTATGTATGCACACGTGCTTGTGTAAACATATTATTGGACTTATACCACACACACACACACCACTCACCTAAGTACATACATGCACACACAGAAAAGGTCTTGCAAACCTCTTTCTAACAGAGAGCTGGCAAGAAATGATACAAACCTTCTTTAGTATGGTGATTTTGGAGAGAAGGAAGAATACTCTTAATGTAGATGTATAGAGGGCTCTATAAAGTTGAAAGTGTCATGTAGGTAAGCCATCCTCCCATCAAAAACAAGGACAGACAAGAAAATGTGCTTTATTTTAAAAAAATCAATTATCACTGCCATAGTATTAATACTTTCCTGGATGGTATTTAAAATATGTAGGAGTATTTGTTTGAATACCATGAATATTAAATTCTCAAGGAAGACATACTAATTTCTTGCAATGTAAATACTCACAGAGCAGTAGGTTCACTGGTAAAGCAGACACTTCCTCACACATTGCTACTCCACATCATTCATGTTCCTCTTCTCAAATCCAAGTACTGAGGCTTGTGTCTTCTGAATGCTCATTGTGTATTCTTCCTTAATGCAGTATGGTAACATTCAATCAGTACTTTGTTCAAAGGTCCCCTTTTCTCCATCACTCTTGATAATGATTGTGTTTACAACAGATAGTGTTTTTGGTCCTACATCTGCAAGCATGGTAATAGACCTGGAACTAAATCTTGATTCACCAGTACCTTGCTTTCAAATAAAATGAGCAGTTATCCAGTTTCCTTCTTTGGACAATTTTTGATATTTAAGACTTGTCTAAGTCTTCTCCATTTGTGATTAACATGTGTTCTACAGTTAATGTATTTAAGATAATTGACTAAAATCTTACATAACGAAAATTCAATAAATAATGGCTGCCACATTTACTATTCACACTCAGAGACACTATGTGATGATGCATATATTTTTTGCCCAGTAGTAAATGGTAATATTCTGCATGAACATTGTTTAAGATAGAAGAATATATTGAAAAATATTGTATAATTCATTTCTGGCTGTATTATTTCAGAAGATCTCAGACTTATTCCTTATTTCAATTTTATAAAGTCAGATAAGTGTATAGTACTTTTCTACAAGCTATCGCTCTGTATAATTATACTGTGCTTTGTGTTTCTACATAAAGCTTTATTGACATGCTAATTTTGTAACTTCTTAAAAGGAAGTAATGTGATTTGATGGGTCCATTAGAGGTGTGCTTCTGGCAGCACCAATTCGCCACTAAGAGCTTGAGTATTTGAATAGAGTTCTTGTACATGTATTAAATATCCTAGTATGTTTTTATTTATAGGAGGAGTATTTTCAGTACTAAAAAATACTGGGGACATGATTTATTATGTTGCTTTGCATTTCCATAAAATTTGCATGTAGCTTTCTCCCTGCACACGCGTGCTTCTCTGCTACTGGTTTCGTCATATACATCTTTCCATACCCTCCACAGCCTGCCTCCCTCAGACTGCACTCTCTGTATTCTTCCCCCAATGCTGCTGGATGCACAACATGCAATGGAGATGCAGGCCATCTCTATCTCGAAGGTGGAGGCCTACAAGTTGGCCACGATGGCCACTAACACAGTAATAGTCCGTGGCCTGCATAATGTGCCTTTGGAGGGCAGTGTCAGATGATTCCATGAAGTTCATGGTGATGAGGAGACCAGAAGATATCACCGTGAATAAAGGCTGAAGTCTAGAGCCTGGTTATACCCAAGGAATTTGGAAAAGTCTTGAGAAGCCATTCTGACTGCCTCTGATCATTGCATTCACTGAGATCCTTGTCTCTAGTGAAAAGACCCTCACTTGTGATTTGGTCTACAGTTGGTTGGGTAAAAACACAATAGAACCAACCTGGAAGTAAGCAGAAGCTTTTCCTAAATTCTTTGCACCTTTTGGCAGCACACACTAGTTGTCTAGTCCAGTCTACAGGGCTAATTCTAGGAAAGACAGCAAAGGCTACTCACAGAACCCTGTCTTAAAGAGTGAAATGCTTTGTTATTTAACAGGTAATTGGATCAATCAATAAAGAGTTTTGATAAATTTTTTTCATGTATTATGTGAGACTGAATAATGTAGAAACTCCAACATAATGAAGCTGACTAAGAGATAGGGACCTCCTACACTAGGATTTATGAAAACATTCTAGCTAAAAATTAGAGAACTGCAAATTATCTACACCACAGACTCAATTAATCATAACTCAATTGAGTATAAAATAGATAAATCGGATATCAAAACCTAAATATTAGAAACATACAATATGTCTATTTTGTTCCCAGTTATAATTTCAGCGACAGCAATTGATTTATATTCCATATAACTTACAGTTGTCTATTATATTATGAAAATGTATGGGAGGGATTGCTGTACTTTTGTCAAATAGCACTCTATCTTACTCATCCTTTAATTGCTGGTTAATGAACTACTAAAAAATTAAAGATTATATTTATAAAAGTAGTATTGGCTAATACTTAAAGAGAAGTTGTGTCTTCATAGGGGGACTAACTTATTTTGACTGCCAAAGAAATTGAAGTACATCAGAGCAAAGAATTCTGTAAAGTACTATCATCTCAATTAGAAGCTGAAAACAAAAAAATTTAAAAAAAATGTTTAAAGCTGCATGGTGGTGGTGATTTATGCTTTCAATCCCGGCACTCAGGAGGCAGAGGCAGGTAGATCTCTGTAAGTTAGAAGCCTGCCTAGTCTACTGGACCACAGAATGAGTTCCAGGACAGCCGGGACCACATAGAGAAACCCTGACTCTAGAAAAAAAAAGATCCCAAAACAAACAAAAAAAGAAGTCAAATGCTAAAGGAGACTATGTAAATATGATGAAACAAATGTATAAGCAGGAAGATTTGTGAGATCTGTTGTGTCCAGTCATGTTACACATAAATGTATATAAAATGACAACTGTCTCTTGAGACATCAATTCTTCTAAGTTCTCTAAGAATGTAGTGTTTTTCTTTGCATAATATATATAAAAGATTGGCTTTTATATATATAATTATATATAATTATATATATATATAATTATTTTGTCATGGTGAAAAAAGTTACTTCTGATAATTTAAAATGTATCCTTTTTATTATTTTGTAAATAATCTGTAGTGTAGCAACTGTCATGTTCATGGATGTAAATCACAATTACTGCTTAATTGAAGATCTTTTTCAGCAAAATCAAACAAAAACAAAAGAATGGAGTAATAATGAATATTAATAGTCTAAAATACATTTAAATACATTCTCTCTTTATTGATTTTTAATTTTCATATGCATAAAGCCAATTTTTGTCAAGTCAAACTTTCCAGTCGCCTTTCCAATTTCTTCCTATCTCCACTATCTGTCATGACTTATCCACTATCTTCTTCTAACAATTGTTCAAAATATTTAAAATTCTCCACACTACAGAACATTAATTTCCCTTTGGCAAGGATAACATTCTCGTTAAATTATCTCATTAAATTAAATTAGAATTTATCTCAAATATATACTATAAAAGAGGTGCATTATACATATTAGTGAATTCTATAAAGGATAGCCCAGGATGGTTTCAAATAATGGTTATCAATAAAGTATAGGAACATTGTCTTGTGAAATTTGAACTACTTAAATTGTTTTGTCTTGATTTAGTTTAGATTTATCCACCAAAAAATTTAATTATTAAAATTTATAATTCCTGCCAATATGTGGAAATCATAATGTGGCCACAGAAATAACACAACACTTAAATTTTTATTCATATTTATTTATTATTTTTTCTTATTATATATATTAATCTCAGTTCCCTCTCCATCCCTCCCTCCCATGATCCCCCCAACCCCTCCTCCTGTCCCATTCCCTATCAATCCACAGGGAGGGTGATGACTTCCAGAAGGGATCATCAAAATCTGTCAAGTCATTTGGAATAGGATCTAGGCCCTCCCTCCAGTCTCTAGGCCAAGGAAGTATCTCTCCAAAATCCTTTTGTGTACCAGTGATATATCCTGGTTCCACTGACAGAGATCCCTTAGACTGTCCAGGCCTTCTAACTGAGACCCATGTTCTTGGGGTCTGAGTCAGTCCAATGCTGTTTTCCCAGCTCTCAGTCTGGGGGGGGGCAAGAGCTCCCTCTTGTTTAGGTCAGCTATCTCTGTGGGTTTCTGTAGCCTAGTCTTGATCCCTTTTCTTATCATTCCTCCCTCTTTGCAACTGGATTCCAAGAATTCGGCTCAGTGTTTATCTGTGGGTGTCTGTTTTCTGTTTCCAACAGCCACTACATGAAGGTTCTAGGATGGCATATAAGGTAGTTATCAGGGAGGGGCATTTAAGGTAGCTTCTCTCCACTGTTGCTCAGATTGTTAGCTGGGGTCATCATTGTAGGTCTCTGGACATTTCCCTAGAGTCTGTCTTTTCTTCAAACCTATAATGGCTCTCTCTATTCTGGTATCTCTCTTTTTTTCTTTTTTGCTTTTTTCTATTCATCCTCTGACTCAATCTTCCTGGTCCCACATGTTCTCCTCTCCCCCTCTTCTCTTTCTCCTAACCCCCTTTCCACTCACTGTCCCCCTCCCCAACTCCCAATATGTTCAGGAGATCTTTCTTGTCCCTTTTCCCTTCTATGAGGGACCATGTATGAAACTCTTAGTTTCCTCCTTGTATCCTAGTTTCTCTGGTGGTGAGAATTGTAGGTTGTTGATCCTTTACTAAGTCTAAAATCCACATATAAGTTAGTGCATATCATGTTTCTCTTTTGTGACTGGGTTACCTCATTCAGGATGGTTTCTTCAAGTTCCTTCCATTTGCCTGCAAATTTCAAGATTCCATTCCCTTCCCCACTGTGTAAATGTACCACATCTTCTTTATCCATTCTTCAGTTGAGGGGCATCTAGGTTGCTTCTAGGTTCTTGCTATTACAAATAATGCTGCTGTGAACATAGTTGCACAGATGTCTTTGTTTCATGGATGTGGATCATTTGGGTATATGCCTAAGAGTGGGATTGCTGGGCCCTGTGGAAAACTGATTTCCATTTTCTTGAGGAACTGTCATATTCATCTCCAAAATGGTGGTACAAGTTTGCACTTCCACCACCAGTGGAGAGGAGTGTTCCCCTTTCTCCACATCCTCTCCAGCATAAGCTGTCATTGTTGTTTCTAATTTTGGCCATTCTGATAGGAGTGAGATCTTATCTCCGTGTTGTTTTGATTTGTATTTCCGTGATGGCTAAGAATGTTGAGCACTTTCTTAAGTGTCTTTCAGCCATTTTGGATTCCTCTATTGAGAATTCTTTATTTAGTTCTTTACCACACTTTTTAATTAGGTAATTTGGTGTTTTGGCTACTATTTTTTATTTTTTTGAGTTCTTTCTATGTTTTGGAGATCAACACTTTGTCAGATGAAAATTACACATGTAATGGATGCTATTATGTATAGATGGTATGAGGTAAAAGATTTTGGAAGTTTTAGTTACAATAAAGAGTACTATCCACAAAATCATATGACATTCTTTTTTTTTTGGTCCATTTGATTTTTTAATATAAATTAGAAACAATCTTGGTTTTACATATCAATCCCAGTTCCCTCTCTCTCCCATCCTCGCCTGCCCCTACCAAACCCCATTCCATGTAAATAAAAATTTATGTAGAATATATTTCTGAAATGTTAAAGAAAAACATCTTAAATGATGAATAATCTGAAGTAAAATTCAAAGTAGTCAAAATTTAAAGAATAATATATGAAGTGTTAATCATGGAAAAATCTAGTAAACAATTACTTTGTTGAGTATAAAACAAAAGAAAATTTAAGTTTTCTATTTGCCTGAGTAAGTAAATATATTTCTGTGGAATTTCGCCAATAATTTTTACTAAAAATTTACATTAAAAATATTTTTCAAATTATGTTTAAAAAAGAAGCCTGTTACTGTCATGTATTTGCAAGACACACATTCAAAGGACATACAATCATATCATAACAACCTCTGCTATCAAAAAGATTTACTGACTACAAAACAAGATAATTAGGAAATGTCATGAGCAGGAAATGTTTAGTTTTGCTTTAATTAAATAAATAAAAAAATTGACATTTCTTGAAATTTTTATATTCTTCATCTTTCTGAGAATTTCAACTATATAAATAAAAATACAAAGCTTCTGGAGTCTCTCTGTAGGCACCATTATTTTTGTATGTATTACTGATATTTGATTTAAAGTGAACATATTAGCATAGTTATGTTCAGGTTGTATAGCATGAAGCAGTCACAGTCAGCTTTCTGGGGCTCAATGCCATGCTAAGATGCATACCCTGAGCATGACTAACTGGATGTCTTCTCCTGGTCAAGTGACTGAAGCTTTGAAGTTTGCAGTGTCCATTGGATATTGTCATATTTTCTGTACCCATGTTTACCAGAATGTGATGGAAATAGGGGTGGCCCTCCAAGAGAAGCTCTGAGGGCAGTACCAGGAGACCTTTATCATCAACAAGCTGTTATGTACATTGTACAACAAGAGCACAGTGAAAGGAGACTTAGAAAATACTTAGTGACCTGAAGTTGGACTACCTGGGACTCTACCATATTCATTCCTCAACAGATTTCAAGCCTGGACCTGATTATCTCCTATTGGGCTCATCAGACTGCATGTTTTCCAGTGATAGTGTTTGTCATGGTTTAAAAGAAAATGCCCCTGAAAAGAGTGGTACTATAAAGAGATGTGGTTTTCTTGGATTGTGTCTTTGTTGGAGGGAGGGTATCAATTTAGGGGAGGGATTTCAGGTACTTTTTGCTCAAGCTTCCCTCAGTGTGACTTGGATTTACTTCCTGTTGCTTTCTGATCAAGATATAGCTAGCACCATGTATACCTGCATGGTAATATGCTCCCTGCCATAATGATAATAGACTAAATATTTAAAACTGTAAGCTGTCACGTCAATTAAGTATTTCCTTTATAAGAATTTCCATAGTAATAGTGTCTTTTCACAGTAATATAAATCACAACTGACATATATATTCTGTGGACACCTGGATGGTCATGGGACACTTAGGGGATATGAACAGTTAGCTTAGGAAAAGCAATTCATGTCTTTTACCTTCAACTGAGAGTATCATAAATAAACTCAGCTTAAAATACAAGCCCTCAGTTAACTAGATCAAGTGTCATTCATACCTATCTCAGGTATTGCCATTCCTAAGGAATCATGGTGACTACTTAAAGTCCCTTCACTTCTCTGGTAGTTCCTGGGACAAGCCTATGTAACTTTGTATCCTGAAATATCCTAGGATCAAAGGGATTGCAGAGAACTAAAATAAAACTATAGACCATGTGATTATCAGGTTCCTCATACATGGAAGGTTGGTGGTGATACACAAGTCTGTGACACCAGAACACATTTCTGAGAACTTTAACATCTTTGATTTCAAGCTGAACACAGGGACATGAACGCCATACTTAACTATGACAAGAAGTGGAGGGTCGTTGGCTCAATGAGACATGCCAAACACAAAGATTATACCTTAGATGCATGTTTGAAGCTGTGGATGTCTGTTTTTCCACAAGGTGCGCATGTTCTTCCTGCTTTCTTATTTGTCCTTTCACATACATTGTGGCCTGTCTGTGGGCACTGGGCAGCACCTTGTATATAAGACAATAAGGATTTATTAGCATGATGCAGGCTCAGAAAAGCCATGCCAGTAGATTAGTTATTTCTTTTATCTTTTCTTTGTATTTTTCCTTACACTTTTGCAGGGTTTTAAACCTGTTTCTCCTTTACTGACTAAAGAGAAATAAGATCTAAAGTCAGAAGAGTACAACTAAGAATTGAGTTTTGAGTATTTGGACCTGCACTCCTGAGTAGGAGTCAGAAGACCTTGTGCACACAGATAAGACTGGAGAAGACAGGAAAATTAATCACATATTTTACCTCTTCAATGGAATGAGATGTGTAGCTGCTCTTCCTGGAATGCCGGAAATAATGTATTATGCAAACTGGCAATCCTTTTCTGTCTGGTGAGAGAGGCTCTGTTCATATCTTCCAGAAACTGTTTCTACTTCTCAGACTCTTTCCCCTAGACCTTGGAAATTCCTTTTAGACTATAAAACTCACTCTTATGAGTGAAGTCACTTGTGCTTTACAACAGCCTAAGTGATTTCTATGTTAACTTAGGGCCAGGAAATCCCAACTCCCACAAGCATTATGTTTACCTCAGTCATTCTCCCTAGACCATTATCTTGAGCATGGTTTCTGAGTCAACAAGAAATCATATATGAGTAAATCCATTGCTAAGAACATCAATATAACCATATATGTAGCTGTGTTGTACTCATAGTGCTAAGTTAATACTTTTTTTTTTTCAAAATGTGCAGTGCTTAAACATAGCTAAAGGAAAATGACCTGCACAAAACTCCAGAAGTCCTGGTTCATTGGTGGTCACAATAAAATCAGGATGAGCTGAGTTTCATCCTGAAACAATTACCCAGATTTTTTTTTCCCTTGGCTGCTGTAAATTGCCACACAGTTCTTTCAGTCAGATTTCTCTTTACATAAAAACGTGCTATTGTAAATGTGAAAGACAATACATCATGCATTACAATAATAAATAATAGAAAGGGAGTCCATGGCTTTCAAAGTGAAAGTGAAAGGATATATAGGAGCGGATTTGGAGGGAAGAAAGGGAAGGTAGAAATGTAATTATATTATAACCTAAAAAAGCAAAGAAAAAAAGTAAAAATGATTGCATTGCTTTATTTTTGTGTAACAAATTAAGGATATACTTTCAATTAAAGAGATTAAGTATGCTCAAATATGTATTTTAAAATCAAGAAGAGAATAGCTTTCACTTACCATATAAGGGATATTTAAAAATTATTTATTTAAAAGTTTAAGAAAATCTTCCTGGCTTTCCCTCTGTTAATTGGGAAGCTAATTCAGCAGTAATAGATTTAGAAGTTTGAGGTGAATCAATCACATAACAAGGACACATGGTCAACTATGTCCATAGCAAATTTATTCATAATAGCCAGAACCTGGAAACAACCTAGAGGCCCATCAACTGAAGAATGGATAAAGAAAATGTGGTATGTTTACACAATGGAGTATTATTCAGCTATTCAAAACAATGACATCATGAAATTTGAAGGCAAATTGGTGGAAGTAGAAAAAAATATACTGAATCAGGCAACCCTAAACCAGAAAGACAAATGTGGAGTGTACTCACTGATAAGTGGATATTAACTGTAAAGAATAATCATGGTATAATATATGGACCCGGAGAGGTTAGATTGGTGAATACTGCAATTGTCATTAGAGAGCCTTCATCTAAAAAAAAAAAAAAAAAAAAAAACAGATACAGAAATCCATAGCCAAACTTTAGGCCAAACTCATAGAATCTTGCTGAAGATAGGGAGGAATGATTGTAGGAGCTTGGGGGTCAAGGGCATCATAAGAAAATCTATAGAATTATCTAACCTAGGCTTTTAGAACACAGACCTTGAAAGGATACTCTCCAGATTCATGTGGCAACACAAAATACCCAAGATAGTTCAAACAAACTGGTTGTCTTCATGTAAAATAATGCAAATAGATCTATATCTCTATCTTTGCACAAAACTCAAGTCCAAGTAGATCAATTACCTCAACATAAAACCAGATATAATGAACCCAATAGAAGAGAAATTAGGGAATAGTCTTGAACTCATTGGCATAGTAGAAGGGTTTCTGAACAAACCACTATTAGCACAGACACTAAAATTTACAATTAATACATTGGATCTCATGGAACTGAGAAGCTTCTGCCTGGCAAAGGACATTATTATTTAATTATTGACAGCCTGCAGAATAGGGAAGAATTTTTACCAACTACATTTCTGACAGATAAATTGCTTATACCAAATATATATATATAGAACTCAGGAAACTAGCTATCAAGAAAAATACCCCAACAAATATGGTTTACATACCTAAACCGAAAATTATCAATAGAAGAAACTCAAATGACTCAGAAACATTTAAAGAAGTATTAAAAATCCCTAGTCATCAGGGAAATGCAGATCAAAACTACTTTAAGTTTCTATCTTAAATATGTCACAGTGGCTAAGATAAATAATACAGCTGATAGGACATTCTGGCAAGGATGACCTATACAAAAACAACATTCATACATTGCACTTGGTTGTGCAAACTTGTAGAACCACTATGCAAATTAGTGTGGTGTTTCCTTCTGAAGAAGGGGATCGATTGTCCTCGAGATTCAGCTATGCCACTCTTGGGCATATACACAAAGGATGATTTATCATAACATAGAGCAAATGGGCAACCATATTCATTCAGTTCTCTTTATAACAGTCAGAAGTTGGAAAAAACTTAGGTGTTCCTCAACACAATAATGGATAAAGAAAATGTAGTACAATTACACAAAAGAGCATTACTCAGTCATAAATAATGACATTGTGAAATTTGCAACAAATGGTTGAAACTTGAAAAAAAATGTTCTGTGAGGTTATCTTTAATCCAGAGAGACAAATATAATATCTATTCACTAATATGTGGATTTTAACTGTTAATACAGTGATAACCATGATACAATCCACAGAATCCCAGAAAGTAGATATAGAGTTCAAGACTAATGTGAACAGGTAGATCTTAATAGAATAGATATTTATGGATGGATAGGGGGGTCTTAAATTGTAGGATCAAATGGGAATGGAAAAGGGAGAAAGGGTAGTGGGAGGGAGTATGAGAGACAACTAAAGTTAAGAAAAAACTGAGGGGTAGTACTGAAACTTTATATAGTATTCTCTCCCTAAAATACATACATATATATATGAAGGTGATCTAAATATCATGAAACCAAAATAATAGGGAACAAAGAGTCTCAATTGTTCATCTCTTTTTACAAAATGTAAATTACCCTACTGGGTTTCTGTTATGAGTAGATTTTCGTACTGGTCTGGTCCCAGAGAAATGCCAGCCACAAATAACAAACATAGACACTGTATTATAATTCTGTTGGCATGTTATTAGTTTCTTATCGGCTAGATCTGTCTTGAATATTAACCCATTTCTACTAATCTAAGTATGTCCACATGGTCTTATCTTACCGGAGAGAGAGACCAGTGTAATACCCTACAGGATCTCCATCATGAATATCCTCCCTACTACTTCCTCTCTCCTCCTAGTCTCTTAGTTCTGCCTATCTTTTTTTCCTATTGGCCAACAGTGTTTTATTCATTAACCAATAAGAGAAACATATTTACAGAATGGGATCTCCCATCATCTCCTCTATTCTGTCTAAAATAAAAAGAAGGGTTTTAACCTTAACATAGTAAAATATATAACAAAACAGATATCAAATAAGAACCATAGTTAACAATGTCCAGTCCATTAACATTTAGTGATATTTAAAGAAAATATTCTATCATCTATCCTATCTTTGTGAGTCTAAAGTCTTATATATAACACATCTCTAATCCTAAATAAGGAAAAGTATAACCATAATTATCTGTCTTCAACTCCATCAAAGACCACAGAAGGATAACATGTAAACTCTATAAAGGACAGAGACATCTTGCTACCTGATAAGTCACCTGGAGTTCTTCTGTAATGTACTATCTTCAGCCCATAGGCCATAATGTGTCTGGCAGACCACTCAGCAAAGCAGGAAACTTTAAACTGTCCACTTGTATTTGCAATTTGTCAGTCAACTTTCTCTGACCTACAGAATGTCTGGCAGACTCTTCTTCCATGAAGCAGGAATCCTGTAGCAATGTCCATTTTGAATCAGAAGTCACTTTCCTGTGGGTCCTGCATGTCCATTTTATACAGCATAAAGTCCAAGAGTGCAGACAAGAGCAGTATCTTCCCCAAATGGCTAGTATTGACATACTGAAAGCAAACTTGATCACACGTTTCTTCAATGTTCTTCTTCATTTCTGATGCAGGTGGTATTGCCAGGAGCAGTTATGTCTCATTATTTAAAAAAAATCCTAAACTGTTTTAAATGCCATATTTTGTAAGTTATGGAAAGGTTTGAGGAATGCCTATCGATCTCAAATACATCTTGAAAACCTAACTAACTTAATGATGTTTTGACTTCCATAGGTAACAATCTATAATCTGTACTAAATTATACATTATATTTTATTTATTTTTATATATTTTATATAACCAAGTCCATTTAAATGAAAACAAACTTTTATAGACAATATTTGGAAATTTGGGTGTCGTTCTTTCCAAACTACTTCCTGCTGGTAAGGGGCGCTGTCATGGGGGATTCGAAGAAGATTCAGAAATCCTGGCTGTAGTCTGTAAGGCTGCTTTGTCCAGTTGTTTTGAATGTATGATCACCTGGTACTCTGTTTCAGGTGGTCTGGCTTGATCAAACCCCATTAGTCTGGAAGGAATCCACATCTTTTCATTTTCTGTGGAAACAAAAATAGAAATCCTTTTCCCCAGTAACTTGTCCTTCAACTTAAATTTTGGAGTCAGAGCATTTTTTTTAAAATTTAATTTATTATTTTACATGTCGGTCCCAGTTCCCTCTCCCTCTCTTCCTCCCTCCCAACTTCCCTCCCTTTTACATTTTACACTCTCTTCCCTCTCACATGCACTCTAACCACCCTCCCCTCCCATCCCCCACCCCAATTAAATATGTAGGGGAATGCCATCCAGTTGGTGTCATGTAGATCTGATAGGTCATGTGAAATAGGGACTAGGGCTTCTCTCCTGTCTCTAGATTAAGGCAGTTATCCCTCCAAGGGGGATGCGTTCGCAAAGTCCTTTTGTGCACCAGGGATTCACCCTGGCTCCACTGTCTGAGGTCCCTTAGACTGATCAGTCCTTCTGGCTGAGACCCATATACAGGGGGGCCTGAGTCAGTCCCATGCTGGATTCCCAGCTATCAGTCTGGTGGCCCATTAGCTCCTTCTTGTTCAGGTAAGCTGTCTCTATGTGTTTCTGCCGCCTGGTCTTGTCCTCTCCATCTGCATCTGGGTTCTACTTCGACTCAGTGTTTATGTATGGGTATTTGCTCCTGCTTCCAACAGGCATTAGTTGAGGGTTCCATGGATAAGCTAGTTGTTGATCTCAATCTCCAGGAAGGGCATTTATGTTAGCCTTTCCACAGAAGCTCAAATTGTTAGTGGCGGCAATTTTGTAGTTCTCTAGACCTTTCTTTGTGTTCAATTTTATCTTCAAACAAATATTGGCTCCCTCTTTTATGTTCTCTCTCTCTCTCTCTCTCTCTCTCTCTCTCTCTCTCTCTCTTGTCTTCTATTCCTAACCAGGCTCATTCTTCCTGGTTGCATATGTTATCCTTTCCTCCTCCTCGCTTTCTCCTACTTCTCTCGCCATTTGCAGACCCCCCCACTTCCCCTGAGCTCTGGGGGACTTGTCCCTTCCCAGTTCTGTGAGGGACTTTATATGAATCACTTAGAATACACCTTGTATCCTAGTTCATCCGGTGATGTGAATTTTAAACTGGTGATCATTTGATCTAGGTCTAAAATCCATATATGAGTGAGTACATACTGTGTTCCTCTTTTTGTGACTGGGTTACCTTATTCACGATGGTTTCTTCAAGAGCCATCCACTCGCCTGCGAATTTCAAGATACCATTATTTTTTTTTTCTCCAGAGTAGTATTCCATTGTATAGATGTGCCACATCTTCATTGACCATGCTTCAACTGAGGGACATCTAGGTTGCTTCCAGGTTCTTGCTATTACAAATAGTGCTGCTATGAACATAGTTGAACAGATGTCTTTTTTGCATGGATGTGAATCATTTGGGTATATTCCTAAGAGGGGGATTGCCAGGTCATGTGGTAAACTAATTCCCATTTTCCTGAGGAACGGCCATACTGATCTCCAAAATCGCTTATTGAGTATTTTTGCATCGATGTTCATCAGGGATATTGGTCTGTAGTTTTCTTTCTTAGTTGTGTCTTTGTGAGGCTTAGGTACCAAGGTTATTGTGGCCTCATAAGAAGAGTTTTGCAATGAACCTTCTGTTTCTATCTTGTGGAACAGTTTGAGGAGTAATGGTATTAGTTCTTCCTTGAATGTTTGGTAGAATTCTGCACTGAATCCATCTGTCCCTGAACTTTCTTTGATTGGAAGGCTTTCAATGACTGCTTCTATTATATTGCAGGTTTTAGGTCTATTTAAGTTGTTTGTCTGTTCTTGATTTAATTTTGGTGATAGTTATCCAGAAATTTGTCCATTTCCTTTGAATTTTCAATTATTGTGGAATAGAGATTTTCAAAGTATGACCTGAAAATTGTCTGGATTTCTTCTGTGTCCCTTGTTATGTTCCCTCTTCTTTTCTGATTGCGTTCATTTGCATGTTCTCTCTCTGCTTTTTTGATAATTTGGATAAAGGCTTGTCTATCTTGTTGATTTTCTCAAAAAACCAACCCTTCATTGCTTTGATTTTTTTTTTATTGTTTTCCTGGTTTCTATTTTGTTGATTTCAGACCTCAAGTTGATTATTTCCTGGCGTCTTCTCCTATGGCCTGGAAAGCTTCTCTCTGTTCTAAGGCTTTCTGTTGTGCTGTTAATTTTCTTATGTGACCATCCTCTGTTTTCTTCATATGGGCACTTAGTGCAATGAACTTCCCTCGTAGCACTGCTTTCAAGGTGTCCCATAAGCTCGGGTATGTTGTGTCCTCATTCTTGTTGAATATTAGAAAGTCCTTAATTCCTTTCTTTATTTCTTCCTTTGACCCAGAAGTGGTACAATTGCACATTGTTAAGTTTCCATGAGTTTGCAGGTTTTCTGCTATTTGTGTTGTTGTTGAATTCCAATTTTAAAGCATGGTGGTCCGATAAGATACAGGGGACTATTCCTATTCTCTTGTATCTGTTGAGGTTTTTTGCCACCTAGTATGTGGTCGATTTTAGAGAAGATTCCATGTGGAACAGAGAAGAAGGTATATTCTTTTGTCTTTGGATGAAATGTTCTATAGTTGTCTGTTAACCCCAGTTGAGACATAACTTCTGTTAGTTCTTTTGTTTCTTTGTTGAGTTTCTGATTTGTGGTCCTGTCTAGTGTTGAAAATGGTGCATTGAAGTCTCCCACTATAAGTTTGTGAGGTTTTATATAAGCTTTGAGTTTTAGTGGCGTTTCTTTTACACACGTAGGTGACTTTGTATTAGATGTTCAGAACTGAGACTTTGTGTTGATGGATTTCTCCTGAGATGAATATGAAATGACCATCTTCATCTCTTTTGAATAAATTTGGTTTGAAGTCTAACTTGTTAGATGTTAGGATAGCTACCCTGTTTGCTTCTTATTTCCATTTGATTGGAAAATCTTTTTCCAACCCTTTACCCTAAGGTAATGTCTATATTTGAAGCTTAGATCTGTTTCTTTTATGCAGCAGAAGGACGGATTCTGTCTTAGTATCCCTTCTGTTAGCCTGTGTCTTTTTATAGGTGAGTTCAGACCATTAATGGTGAGGGTGAGTAAGGACCATTGATTGTTGAAGCTTGTTTGATTTAGGTTTGTGGTTGGCAATGACATTGTGAATATATTAGTTCTGCTTTATCCTTGGTTTCTGGTGTAGTTAAATTATCTGTTGCCTACATTTTTGTGGGCGTATTTACCTTCCTTGGGTTGGAATTTTCCTTCCAATACTTTCTGTAGGGCTGGGTTTGTAGATACATATTGGGAAAATCTGGTTTTGTCATTGAATATCTTGTTCTCTCCATCTATATTGACTGAGAGTTTTGCTGGATATAGTAGCCTAGGCTGGCATCCGTGTTCCTTAATACTTTTAGAACATCTATCCAGGACCTTCTGGCCTTGAGGGTTTCCATGGAGAAGTCAGGTGTAATTTTGATAAGTCTGCCTTTATATGTTACCTGTCCCTTTTCCTTTGCTGCTCTTAATATTCTTTCTTTATTCTGTATGCTAGGTGTTTTGATTATTATTATATGTCACGTGGTCTTTTTTCTTTGGTCCAGCCTATTTGGGTTTCAGAATGCTTCTTGTACTTTCATGGGCATGTCCTTCTTCATATTTAGGAAGTTTTCCTCGATGATTTTGTTGAATATATTTTCGGCACCTTTGAGCTCGGCTTCCTCACCTTCCTCTATGCCTATTATTCTTAGGTTTGGCCTTTTCATGGTGTCCCTCATTTCCTGGATGTTTTCTGTTAAGGATTTATTGAATTTATGATTTCTTTGGTCGATGAATCTATTTCTTCTAGTGTATCTTCTGCGCCTGAGATTCTCTCTTCCATCTATTGAATTCTGTTGGTTATGCTTTTGTCTATAGTTCCCGATTTTTTTGCCCAGTTTTTCTATTTTCAACATTCCTTCGGTTTGTGTTGCCTTTATTTTCTCTATATCAGTTTTCAAGTCTTGAACCATTTCCTTCACCTGCTTAATTGTTCTTTCTTGGATTTTTGTACTTTCCTTAAGGAATTTTTCATTTCTTCCTCTTTTTTTTTGTTTTTTCCTCCATTTCTTTAAGGGATTTTCTCACATCTTCTTTGAGCGCCTCTATCATGTTTATGACAGTAATTTTTAAGTTGTTCCCTTCTTCTGCTTTGTTGTGTTCTGTTCTAGTTGGTGTAGATTCCCTTGATTCTGGTGGTGTCATGCTTGTCTTTCTGTTGTTAGGTGTTTTCTTGTATTGCCATCTTCCCTTAGCTTCTTCCATTAGGTGTTGGTGGCGTTGCCCTTTCTCTCTATGTTACTTCCCCGGTGGGCTTATGTGGGTCAGACATTAAATATCTGTAGCTCTGGGTGGCAACTTGTCCTTCAACTTAAATTTTGGAGCCAAAGAAATTATTTTAATTTAATTTATTATTTTACATGTGGGTCCCAGTTTTCTCTACCTCCCTGCCTCCCTCCCTCCCTCTTTCCCTCCTTCCCTACTTCCTTCCCTTGCATCGAGGTTCATCAGGGATATTGGTCTGTAGTTTTCTTTCTTAGTTGTGTCTTTGTGAGGTTTGGGTACCAAAGTTATGCTTTTGTCCGTAGTTGCTGATTTTTTGCCCAGTTTTTCTATTTCCAGCATTCCTTTGGTTTGTGTTGCTTTTATTTTCTTCTTTGAGGTCCTGTATCATTTTTATGATTATAATTTTTAACTCTTTCCCTTCTGCTTCTTCTGCTATGTTTTTGTGTTCCGTTCTAGTTGGTGTATTTTCCCTAGATTCTGGTGGTGTCATGCTTGTCTTTCTGTTGTTAGGTGTTTTCTTGTATTGCCTTCTTCCCATAGCTTCTTCCAGTAGGTTTTGGTGGGTGTCTCTCCTTCTCTCTATAGTACTTCCCCGGTAGGCTTATGTGGGTCAGAGATTCAATATCTGTAGCTGTGTATGGTCCAAGCTCTCTAGGAGTTTCTCCGCAGACAGGGATCCAGAGATGGGGTCAAGTATGAGGATCCAGTAGAAGATGCCAGCAGGTACTCACAGTGGTCCTGCAGAGATATGCGTATCTCTGGGAGGGGTCCGGAACTCCAGCAGGGGATTGGAGGTGGGGTCAGAGACCAAGCAGGTGGAAATTACGTGTGGTCCCGCGTGGATAGTCAGGTCTCCTTTGTTCAGAGTTGCTCTGAGAATTCTCCGAAGTAGGGTGGACTGTTGGCTCCACCCTCTGTCCCAGTGCTCAACCAGAGTGGCAGGACCATGGGTAGGGTAGGGCACAGGGTAGGGGGTGTAGGCTAGCGGTGGGGATGGGCAGGGGTTTATCAGAGCTCCAAGGGTGCTCTCAATGGGGACAGGAGACAGGAGCAGCAGGATCAGGGGCCATCCCAGGGAGTTCGGGCGGGGGAGGGGGGAAACGAGGTTGTAGGGGACAGGTAGCCACGATTAGGCCCAGACTCACCTCTGGCCAATACCCTGCGGAAGAGGACAAGTTCTGAGCTGGAACTTGAGAAGGTTTTGCAGGATAGTGGGTTCTCACTGGAAACTGGAACTCTCCAGCTGAGGCCTCTTTCTTTGGCAGAGGCCCGGATTTGGGGGTCCTATACATTATATTTTAAATGAGCTATATAAACACAATACCTAAACAAGAGGAGAAATATACATATCACAAAATTGACCTTAAATTTATATCAGTAAATGAAAATCCATTCCAAAACAAAGTATACATTTCTATATCTTAATATCCTTCTCAATTTTAAAAAGATAGTTTGTGTTCATTAGCCATTTATAACTAATACCTTATAAATGAAAACAAATATTTATAAACAATATTTGGGAATTTGGGCATCATTCCTTCCAATCTACTTCCTGGTGGTAGGGGGGATTGTCATGGGGATCCTAAGAAGTCGCAGAAATCTTGGTTGTAGTCTGCACAGGTGTCTTTTCAAGTGAGAATACTTCAGTGGGATTGTTTGATCAAGCCACATTAGTCTGGAAGGAATCCATAGCTTTTCATTTTCTGTGGAAAAAAAAATGGAAATCCTTTTCCCTAGTAACCTGTCCTTAGACTTATATTTTGAAGTCAAAGCATTTTTAAAAATACATAAATTGGATTAAACTAGCAGCATTTCTTTTAACAGTTGTTGCTATTTCCTCAGTAGTTAAATAGTTTAAAGAAAACATAACAGCATATAGTTTACAGATTCTTTTTTTTTGCTTTCCATTTTTACATTGTTTTTTTTTTTTTTTTATTCTGTTTTTTCTACTTTTATTTTTCCATTTTTTTGAGACAGGGTTTTTTTTTTTTTTTTTTTTTTTTTTGTATAACTGTTATCTGTCCTGGAATTAACTCTGTATACCAGGTTTTCTTTGAAATCACAGAGATCTGCTTGCCCCTGTCTCTCGAGTACTGCAATTAAAGGCCTGTGCCACCATACTAGCTACTCTATTTCTTTTTTTATTCTTTTTAAAACCATTTTTATCCTGTTTCTTTTTCTTTTTTAAGCCTATTTATATTTTAAAACACACTGTAAACCTTTAGTCTTTTGTAATCTGAATCTGTCTTTACTGTAAATCTTTTCCTTTTTCTGACCATGAGTCTTTTATATGCTAAACAACAACATTAATAAAATCAAAGCCACAGCTGTCTTAGCTGCTGTTTATGAAAGATGTTGGAGGGTAATTTTTACCACCAGACTTGAGAGCTGTGCTCACTGTCTTGGTCTATACTGCTATCCAGCAGCATGTTGCCAGCTTGGAGATGTGGTCACTGCCATTGCCAGCTCTCATACACACCATTAAGTTGTTAGCAGTGCTTCTTAAAAGCCATGCAGTTTCCTAAAAACTTATTCTGAGTCAGGAAATCTCCCTTAAAGGAGCTGCACAAATCTCTGCTTCTCTCTAGCAAAACAGTTCAACCGACAAAAATGGTGTTACTAAGGAGCCTTGCTTGTCCATGTTCATTTGTTTCTAAAACCCCCTTTTAAGCTTTTGTCATGTTTTAAGTGGAAGTTCTCAGCCCCATATTAGTCGCCATTTTGTTCCAAGTAGATTTTTCCACATGTCTGGTCCCACCACCTTGCCAGCCCCAAATAACACACTGAGACATTGTATTAGTTAAAATACTGTTGGCCAGTTACTAACATTGGCTAGCTCTGTCTTAAATATGAACCCATTTCTATTAATCTAATTATTTCCATGTCGTCTTATCTTACTGGAGAGAGGGGCCAGTGTTCTGCTCTCTCCAGTCTCTACATTTTGACTCCTCCCTACTCCTTCCAGAATCATCCTTGTCTCCTAGTCTTGCCTATCTTGCTTTCCTGTTGTCCAACAGTGTTTTATTCATTAACCAATAAGAGAAACATTACAGAATGCCATCTCCCATCAGGTTTTGGTTACATATAATTGAATTGTTGGCCAAGGGGGACCCATGGGAATATTCACAAAACCCAGGCTGATGACAAGCCACATTCTGACAGAAAGGCTCCATTGCTTAAGACAGCACCTACATAACTAATTGAACATAAAGATGTCCAGCTGGTATCTTCACATTGACTTCACCACTATGTATTAGTGTTTTTCTTAGGGGAGGCACTATGCAACTATCTAAAGAGAAATGTAAATACCAACCCAACTTCAAATCCTTTGATCAGCAATGTTGTAATACCTGCAAGATATGCTAGGGCAGTAGTAATACAAATATTGTATGAGTGGCCAACCAATAACTGAACTAACTTAAGGCCTTATACATGAAATGGAAACCATGCCAACACTTTTTGGATGACCAAGAACTCGATAGAACACAACTTACGAACCCAGGTCAAAACCAAATACTACTGACTAAATATAAAATTAAAATGTAAGATAAAATGACTTCTAAAAATAGTCTGCTATACTCATATATCAGAGTCTTATTTAGCCATTATCATAGAAGCATCCTCATGTAGGAGACTGGAATAAATATAGAGACTTACAGCCAGATATTACACAAAATATGAGAGACCTTGAAACACTCAACCCTAATGAGATGTCTCCATCAAATCCCTCCACTCTGAGCTCAGAAAAACCCCAGGAAAAGGAGGTAGAAGAAATGTAAGAATCAGAGAAAACTGAGGATTCTAAGAAAACAAAGCCCTCTAAATCAATACAAGCAAAACTTATATGAACTCACAGAGACTGAAGCACCATGCACTGGGCATTAAGTGGTATGTCCCAGGTCCTGTGTTTATATTATGGCTTCTAATTTAATGTCTTTGTGGGATTCCTGAATTTGCAAATGAGTGAGTCTCATTTCTCTTTGATGGCCTGTCTTTTTAGACATCAACATAATGGTGTTTGTTTTGACTCATCTTTTATTTGTTATACTTTAAAAATTAATTAATAGTTGTAAACCTAGCCATTAGTGTCAAGGTTATCAATGGAAATGATATTTATACTGGTTTAGAGAAGGAATATGAGTTTTCTCCAATGGAATGATACTGGGTATAACATTTAAGGAGTAGTTGACCAAAAAATAATTGACTCCACATATTTTTTTGTGTGCTTTTATTCATTTACCTTTTTGGTTTTTTATCTTTAATTTTATTTTTGGTGATGCTGTATTATTTTTCTAGGGTTGGGTCATTGTTGCATTGGGACTTTGGTATTATTTTTCTAGAATGAAAGTTGTGTTATCAGGAGAAGAGGATCTAGAATAACTTTGTGAAGGAGAAAAATATTATCCAAATTTATTTAAATTTAAACATTGTTTTGAATAATAAAATAAAATAATTATCAGGTATGTCTGAGTATATATGTGAATGTATGTGTGTGTGTGTGTGTGTGTGTGTGTGTGTGTGTATGGATGTGGTATAGGTATACATGCAAAGACATATGTTAGAATGTCATAGGACAGCTTTGGTGAGTCAGTTCTCTTTCTACTGTGTCTAAGGATCCCAACTCAGGTCACTAGTTTGTGTGGCAAGCTCAACCATGTTACTAGCTGAATTTGGGGTTATTTTTAATACAGAATAAAAGTCAATAGCTTAGGTTTCACACAGACTTGCAGTAATCATTCTGTATCAGCTGCCAAAGTGCTGGGATTATACATAAATTAACATACTAAGTTTCTTACTGAGCAATTCTTACAAGTTATGTTTTTCAATTTAGTTTGATTGTTTATTTTCATGAAGGGATTTTCTGAACATGTATTTTTATAATAAATATTGAGGAAAATAAGACAAGTGTTAATTTACATGCCAATTTTGTCTACATGTTTTTTGTTTGAACTTTTTTCCACTTTTATCAAATTGATATTTACAAAGTAAGAATTTTTAAATGAATTCTTCAACAATAGGAATAGTTGTAAAGTTTTTTATATATTTGATGATATGTAATGATAAGCTATATGATTTTATGCATGCTGATTTTACTTAGGGTATCCTATAACTGAGGTGGAATGCCATAGAATCTTAAATTTTGATGGTATCTTGGCTCTTTTCCATATGTAGTCTAAATTTTCACATGGCACAACTGAGATCAATAAATTGTAAGATGACCCTGGCATGTGCCCCAGTTTATCATTCTGAGCTTTGTTTCACTGTGTTTTTTGCAATTGTCATTACTTATGGGATTATTTTATCTTTATATTGAAAATGCTCATATATCTACTTGCTACATTTTAAAATCAGGCATTAGATGATTCATTGTGTTTTAATTGTAAAAAGTGTTCTCTCACTGATGGAGATATATTGAAGATTATAGAAATGTTCAAGAGTTTGGAACACTGAGCTTGGGATTACATTTTATCTTCATCTCTTCTTAATGCTTTTGACCTCTTTCACATGCTTGTGATACCATTATAATATCACTTTGGCCCCAATGCAGTGAATTCAGCTGAACTTGGGCAAAATCCTTTGAACTTATGAGCAAAGATTTTTTCATCCATCGAATTGTTGATCATAGAAAGTTTGGTACAATAATGAAATATTTGGTAGGCCTCCCATGGATACCAATGAAACACAGCATAACAACGCACAATTAGGCTAGGCACAAACCCACAAATAAATGAAGGACAAAGCATCCTTGTAGGAGGAAAACTGTCCCTAATATCAGGCAAAAGAATCATAGACACCTCCACTCCTACTGCTAAGAGTCCCACAAACTATCTAAGCTAAACAACCTTAGCATATACGCAGAGGTCCTCTTACAGACCCATGCAGGCTCTGAGAATATCACTTCAGTCTCTAAGAGTCCCCATGAGCCCTGCTTAGTTGATTCTTTGGGACCATGTTCTCATGGTGTTTTCAACCCCTCTGGCTCCTATAATCTTTCTTTCCTCTCTTCCAAGGGGTTCTGCCTAATGTTTGAATGTGCTGCCTGAGGAAGCTTCTCTTACAATTGGACTAGGCACCTATCTATGAGTATAGCAGAATATCATTAGGAATAATTCTATTGATTTGTGTGTGGGGAGAACAGTCATGTTTGGTTCCACCCTAAATTTCTGGACTGTCCAGCTTCTGGCCACCCAATCAATGTTGGACATGGGTTTCTGCTAGGAACTGCAGAATTTTGCAATGAGAGTTCAGCATCTACATTAGAAATTGCTGATCTCTTGAATGGCTTAACCTCATTTAGCAAGGCGATGAGGAATCGGGTCACCAGGGATGCATATCTGATTAACTTTATCTGCAAGACGATAAGGAATCATGCTTTCTGAATGTGTCAAGGTGTCCCCATTGCGGACTTCTCATATGAAGAGCTCTTTCCCTCACATTATAGATTGGGGATTCTTCCTTCATTACTACAGTGTCATGTCCTCCTCCTACACATTGGTATACTGAATGACTCCACCAGAAATTCATGATTCTGACAAAAAAGGAATTGCAGTCAATACCCTTACTCTCTCTTTATATAAACTTAGAAGTCTGCCCCACCCGAGATAGTTGGTCAGTGTTAGCGTCCAGGCAAATTATCTCAATGGAGATACTCACAGACACCCAAGGACAAGAATTGTGGCATGTCTGAAGTTTTTGAGCCATACTTCTCAGAGAGAGAGAGACCAAGAGTGTTGGCAGATAGAAAAGTGCTGCCCAAGTTAACCACACATTAATCTTTAGCTTATTAACCGAGCCACATTAAAGAAAATAGTGAAGCAAGTGCATTCCCTTCTTAGATGTCCTTAATGGTCAGCCTTTTGTTTTCTCTTAATCACCCTCCCCATTTTTCCTTTAAATGTTCTTGGAGGTTTAACCAATCCCACTTTGAGCCTTACAGTAAGGCTGACAGTTACCACTTTGTGTAAAATTTTTATCTGTTTCAATGACCCTGAAGAACTCTGGCCTTGCACCAAACTAGCAGTGGGGAATTGCTGATTGTAAGTGTAAATAGATGGAAACCTTTTGCAGCATAGCCAAACAAAATAGAGTACATGAAATAAAGAGCGTGACCGTCATATTATATGTGAAGTTACTATAGAAATCTTTTACATTTCACATTTGTAACCCTGTGTAAGGGCTAGAGCAGGTCTGTTAGCTTTTACAGGCTTCCTCTCCTGCATTAGGCCTCAAAGTAGACCAGTCATTGGTTGGCTGTTCCTGGTTACAGAAGATGGCTGGTTCAGGATTTGTAGTCTCTATTACTAGAAATCTTCACTGGTTTCAACCTGATAGGTTCCAGGAAGTTTTCACTGTACTAGGTTTCTCATTGCCTGTAAAATACTACCCAATTCCTGTCATCTCCTTCCTTGTCTTCTCCCACCTCTGTTCACTTTCCAACTTGTCCTAAGTCTCCCCAAAAATCTATTCTATTTCCCCTTCCCAGGGAGATCCATATGTTCCCTCCTAGATCCCTTCTTGTTATTTAGCCTCTCTAGTTATGTGAATTATAATGTGATTGTCTGTTACTTAATGTTTAATTTCCACTTACAAATGGGTACACACCATGATTATCTTTCAGGGTCTTGGTTACCTCACTCATGGTGATATCTTTCTAGTTCTCATTTTCCTGGGTGGATATTAACAGGAAAGTAGAAGTGAAGTTATCTGGGGATAGGAGATGGGGAGGATCTTGAAATGGGAATGTAAGAGAATATGATTGAGGAAATATACTCAAAATTTATTATATACTCACGAAAAATGTTCTGAAAGTTACACAATAATAATGAAATTTTAAGAAATGATTCCCAAGCTATGAAATGCAGATGTAAGTTTCTAATTAGTTTTATTTCAATACCTATTTCTGTATATATTAATGCTTTCAGAAATTGTATTTCATCTAAAAATGATATTGCATTAGGAACTATATCCTCAGTTCATCCCTATGTATGTAAATAACAAAAGTAGTAGCATCATTAGAAATGACAATTTCTTCAGATTAAAATAATAATATTAGAGAAAAATTTTATTCATTTTACAGAATTCACTGTTTTTACAATTATGTCTTATATATCTGTATTATATACTTGGTATATATCCATCCATATTTGGTATCTAGACTAAAAGAATATCATAATAGAATTGAGTAACTTAACTCAAATTTTAGAATCCAGGAAAGAAAAAAAAACACGATGTGAATAAATTTGATGAATATAGTCATAAATGTTATTTGATATTTAAGTTTTAAATATTTGAAAGTGTTCTTCATATTACAATGTGTAGTAGCTGCTTCTACTCATTATCAGCCAAAGTAATGAAGTAAGAATCATTCAATAAGTTGGATTAACTTTCAGTGAAATTGGTAATACAGTAGAATCTAAATATATAATAGCTAATCTGTTAGAATACAAAACTAATTAATGCCTAGAACTAATTTTATATCAGTTTTACATGTTAAAGAGCATGATCACAGAATAGCCTGATAGTTTTCATACAATTATAATAATATATCTATTAAAATACAGTTGATATGACATTATTGTGAATAGTAATTTTGATGATGTCCAAAGTTTATAAAAACTGGCACTTTTACTATAATTCCCCTTTCAAAATAAGAAATTAGAGCATAATATTATGTTATTAATAATAGTTATTGGTTTGTAAGAGCAAATTTGAAGTGCCTGTTCCCTATTTTCATTTTAACTATGAAATAATAGCAACTTACTCATTGATTGTAGAGGCACTAAAGCATTGTTCAACTTATTTAACTTGTTTCATCACTCTGACAAAAACTTTCAATACAATGTTGACATTTCAATACTATGATGTATTTTGTTTATTGACAATGGTAGTAATGTTATTGCTGTACCAAAACAATTTACTTATGTTCATTCTCCACTGTATCCTGTGCACTGTTTCTATTCTCCATCTTTTCTTTACCACAACTGACACAATATTGTGAATAATTAGCATGTTACTTTCAAAACAAAATCTACCAGAGAAAGTGTAAACATTTTTTTTCTATTTTTAAGTTTTCCATCATTTCTATATGGAGTACATATTGAAGCCTGATTTTATTGTGGCCCATCCAAGTTCTAATATGAGCTTCCTTAACAAAGTATGTATATTTGATGTTTTAGAAGTAATACCAAGACAATTCTAACGACAAGAAAAATCTTATCCATATAATGTCTGATTACCTCTCAGTATCCACCCTAGATTATTAAACTCTCACATCAGAAAGAGAAAACAGTGTTTCCTTCTATGGTGTATGCTTCCTATGGGGCTGTCTGCTTTGAATTCCTAATATACTTATTAAAATATGAGCTATTTTGATATCTTGCTTAAAATATTCATAAACATAGTGATAAAGAAAGCACATTAAGGCTACATCAGATATTCTGTATCTTATAAATTGTGCACCATTCTTTTTTTATTAATTTTTTTTTTTAATTTTACATGTCGATCCCAGTTCCCTCTCCCTCATTCCCTCCCTCTTTTTCTCCCTCCCTCCGTACCTTTTACCCTCTCTTCCCCCACACATGCACGCTAACCACCATACACGCCCATCAACCCCACTCCACATGTAAGGCTATGCCATCCAGGTGGGGTCATGTAAATCTGACAAGTCATTTGAAGCAGGGACTAGGACTTCTTTCCTGTCCCTAGGTTAAGGGAGTATCCCTCCATGGGGGATGTGTCTGCAAGGTCCTTTTGTGCACCAGGAATACAACCTGGTTCCACTGTCTGAGGTCCTTTAGACTCCTCAGTCCTTTTAGCTGAGACCCATATACAGGGGGTCTGATTCAGTCCAATGCTGGATTCCCAGCTATCAGTCTGGGGACCCATTTCTCCTCCTTGTTCAGGTCAGCTGTCTCTATGTATTTCTGCAACCTGGTCTTGTCCCCTCTCTTTGCATCTGGATTCTAGTTCGACTCCATGTTTAGTTATGGGTGTTTGCTTCTGTTTCCAAAAGGTACTAGATGAGGGCTTCATGATGGTGGTTAAGTTAGTTGTTGATCTCACAATCCAAGAAGGACATTTATGCTAGCCTTTCCACTGTTGCTCAAATTGTTAGTTAGAGTCAGGCTTGTATGTCTCTAGACCTCTTCAAACCAAGAATGGCTCCCTATTTTATGCTCGATCTCTCTCTCTCTCTCTCTCTCTCTCTCTCTCTCTCTCTCTCTCTCTCTTCCTTTCTCCTAGTTCCCTCTCAATACATTCCCTCCCCCACTTCCCTTGTGCTCTGGGGGATTTGTCCCTTCCCCCTTCTGTGAGGGCCCTTATATGAATCTCTTAGAATACACATTGTATGTGAATTATTCTTAAACTATAAATTTGTTATTTTCTGTACAAAATGAAATGTCACTTATTTTACTTTGTGAAATACAAGGCATTTAAAAATGTACATTTTTAAGTAGCAGTTCAAATACCTCATAGTATTCAATCACCACTACTTAGCATCCTAATTCAAAATCAATGCCTTTGAGAAAATAAAGTGAAAAGGGAAGAAAATAAATGTCTCTTGTGATTTTGTATGAATAAATGTATCTGGTGGTGGGTTGTTTCTGGCCTGCCTTCTGGTGCCCTGATTGAAGTGTCCTGAGGACTGAGGAATGAGGTCTGCATACAGAGGAGCCTGCCCTAGTGGTTCTGCCCATCCTGAGGCTGCCAGCATCCTGGTCCCACCTCCTACCACTGGATGGGCGAAGTGTGAGCCATTTCTGGACTGCCTTCTGATGCTCTGCATGGAACATCCTGAGGACTGAGGTCTGTGTGCAGGGGAGCCTGTCGTAGCAGACCAGATCATCCAGAGTCTGGCAGCATCCTGGTCCAGCCTCCAACCAAGGGGGGAATCAAACCACCACCCACTGGAGTCAAATTCCTGCCTGACACAAAATATCCACAAAATATGGGATACTGTGAAAAGTTCAAAGCTAAGAACAAGAAGAATAGTAGAAGATGAAGAAGCCCAGCTTAAAGGTACAGAAAATATATTCAACAAAGTCACAGAATAAAACTTCCCCTACCTGAAGAAGGACATGCCTATGAAAGTACAAGAAGCTTACAGAATACCAAATATAGTGGACCATGAAATAAAGTCACATTGCCATATAACAATCAAATCACCAAACATACAGAATCAAGAAAGAATATTAAGAGCAGCAAAGGAAAAATGCCAAGTAACACATAAAGGCAAACCTTTACACCTGACTTCTCCATGGAAACTCTGAAGGCCAGGAGGTCCTGGATAGATAGTCTGCCAACACTAAGAGACCATGGCTGCCAGCCCAGGTTACTATACCCAACAAAGATTTCAATTAATATTGATGGAGAAACCAAGATATTCCATGACAAAACCAAATTTTCACATTATGAATCTATAAATCCAGCCCTACAGAAAATTCTGGAAGGAAAACTCCAATACAAGGAAATTAACTATACCCACAAAAATATAGACAATAGATAATCTCACTTTACCAACAGTCAAAAGAAAAATGGGGGCAGAGGGATCCACACACAATACCACTACCAACAGCAAATCCAATGCAAGGAAGAAGTAATAACCAATCGTCATTAATATCCCTCACTATTTATGGTCTCAAGTTGCACATAAAAAGACACAGGTTAACAGAATGGATATCAAGACAGAAACCATCCTTTTTCTGCATACAAGAAACACACCTAAAACTTCAAAGACAGACATCACCTTAGAGTTAAGGGATGGGAAAAGACTTTCCAATCAAATGGAACCAAGAAACAAATTGGTATAGCAACACTTATATCTAACAAATTAGACTTTAAACTCAATCAAAATAGATGAAGAAGGTCATTTGTTATTCATCACAGGAGAAATCCATCACTATGAACTCTCAGATTTGAACATCTAGACCCTCAAAACAAAAGCACCCACATTCATAAAATAAATATTACTAAATTTCAAATCTCACATAAAATATCACACAACTATAGTGGGAGCTTTCAACAGCACACACTCAACAGCAGACAGGTCCACCAGACAGAAGCTTTACAAAGAATCAAAGGAACTAACAGAAATCATTACCCAATTTGGTTTAACAGACATGTATATAACATTCCATCCAAACACAAAATGATATAACTTCTTCTCAGCTCCACATGGAACCTTCTCTAAGACTGACCAAATACTCAGCAATCTAGTAAACCTTAATAGGTACAAAAATATTAGAAAACTCTGCTGTATATTATCAGACCAGCATGCTTTAAAGTTAGAATTCATCAACAACACAAATTGCAGAAAACTTTCAAACTCATGGAAATTGAATCTTGCAAAACTGCGATATTCCTGGGTCAAGGAAGAAATAAAGAAAGAAATTGAAGACTTCCTAGAATTCAGTGTGAATGGAGACACAACATAGCCAAACTTATGGAACACTTTGAAAGCAGTGCTCAGAGGAAAGTTCATAAACCTATGCCCACATGAAGAAATTGGAGAATAGTCACACTAGAGTATTAACAGCACAATTGAAAGCTCTATATCAAAAAGAAAGAAGCAAACTCACTGTGGAGGAGTAGACACCAGGAAATATTCAATTTGAGGGCTGAAATCAATAAGGAAAAACTAGGAAAACAATACAAAGAATTAATGAAACAAGAGTTGGTTCTTTGAGAAAATCAACAAGATAAACAAACCTTTGTTGAATCTAATCAACAGATAGAGAGAGAAAAGGAAAATTAACAAAATCAGAAATGAAAAGGGAGACATAACACAGAAATAGAGGAAATATAGAGTATCTTCAGGACATATTTTGAAAACCTGTAAAAAAATTAACAGAAATGGACAATTTTCTGGATAGTTATAACTTACAAAAATTAACTCAAGATGAAATACAAAATTTAAATAGACCTGTCACCCCTAATGAAATTGAAACAGTCATCAAAACTCTGCCAACCAAGAAAAGCCCAGGGTTAGATGGTTTCAGTGCAGAATTTTGCCAGAAATTAAAAAAAAAAAAAAAACAGCTAATACCAACATTCCTCAAAGTATTCCATACAATACAAGCAGAAGGGTCATTGACAAACTCCTTTTACTAGTCTACCATTACCCTGGTACACAAAGACACAACTAAGAAAGAGAACTAAAGACCAATATCCTTCATGAATATTGATGCAAAAATACTCAATAAAATACTGGCAAATTTAATCCAAGAAAACTTCAGAGAAATCATCCACCATGACCAAGTAGGCTTCCTACCAGAGATGTGGGGATGGTTAAACATATGAAAATCCATTAATGTAATCCTCCACACAAACAAATTGAAATAGAAACACAATATGATCATCTTATTAGATGCTGAAAAGTCCTTTGACAAATCTAACACCCTTTCATGATAAAGGTCTTGGAGAGATCAAGGATAACAGACACATATTTAAACATAATAAAAGCAATATAGAGCAAACCAACAGCCACATAAACCTAAATGGTGAGAAATTCCATGTGATTTCTCTAAAATCAGGAACGAGACAAGGCTTCCTTCTCTCTCCACGTATCTTCAATATTGTCCTTGAATTTCTATCCAGAGCAATAAAACAAAAAGAGATCAAGAGATTAAAAATTATAAAGGAAGAAGTCAAACTTTCACTATTTGCAGATGATAAATCATTCACATAAGTAACCAGAAAAATTCTACCGGGGGATCTCCTAATACACAAATTCAGCAGAGAGGCAGGATACAAGATTAAGCAAAAAAAAAAAAATTCAGTAACCCTACTATATACACATGAAGAAGTGGTTGAGAAAGAAATCAGAGAAACATCACCCTTTACAATAGACACAAGCGACCCCCAAATCCGGGCCCCTGCCAAAGAACTAGGTCTCAGCGGGAGAGCGCCAGTTTCCAGTGAGATCCCACTACCCTGCAAAACCTTATCAAGTTCCAGCCCAGCACTCGCCCTCTTCTGCCGACTATTGGCCAGAGGTGAGTCTGGGCCCTATTGGGGCTGCCTGTCCCCTACAACCTCTTTTCCCCCCTCCCCTGCCTAAACTCACTGGATTGGCCCCTGATCCTGCTGCTCCTATATCCTGTCCCCATCGAGAGCACCCTTGGAGCTCTGATACAGCCACGCCCATCCCCACCTCCAGCCTAACCCCCAACCTTTGCCCTACCACACCAATGGTCCTGCCACTCTGGTTGAGCACTGGGACAGAGGGTGGAGCCAACAGTCCACCCTACTTCACAGACATCTCGGAGCAACTCCGAACAAAGGACACCTGACTATCCACGCAGGACCACCTGTAATTTCCACCGGCTTGGTCTCTGACCCCACCTCCAGTCCTCTGCTAGAGTCCCTGGCCCCTCCCAGAGATCCGCCTATCTCTGCAGGTACACTCGGAGTTCCTGCAAGCAAGATCCTTGACCCCCAAATCCAGGCCCCTGCCAAAGAACGAGGTCTCAGCAGGAGAGCGCCAGTTTCCAGTGAGATCCCACTACCCTGCAAAACCTTCTCAAGTTCAAGCTCAGCCCTCATCCTCTTCTGCCGATTATTGGCGAGAGCTATTGGCCAGAGGACCACTGTGAGTACCTGCTGGCATCTTCTTCTGGATCCTCATCCTTGACCCCATCCCTGGATCCCTGTCTGTGGAGAAACCACCTAGAGAGCTTGGACCACACAGAGCTAAAGATATTGAATCTCAGATCCACATAAGCCCATCGGGGAAGGACCATAGAGAGAGGGAAAAGACACCAACACCTACTGGAAGAAACTATGGAAAGGAGGCAATACAAGAAAACACCTAACAACAGAAAGACAAACATGACACCACCAGAATTTAAGGAATCTACACCAACTAGAATGGAACACAATGACAAAGCAGAGGAAGCAGAAGGGTACGACTTAAAAATCACCATCATAAAAATGATAGAGGCCCTCAAAGAAGATGTGAGAAAATCCCTTAAATAAATGGAGGAAAAAACAAACAAAAAAGTGGAAGAAATGAACAAATTCCTTAAGGAAAGTACACAAAGCCAAGAAAAAACAATTAACCAGGTGAAGGAAACGGTTCAAGACTAGAAAACTGAAATTGAGAAAATAAAGGCAACTCAAAATGGAAGGAAGGCTGGAAATTGAAAAGCTGGGCAAAAAATCGGAAACGACAGACACAAGCATAACCAATAGAATTCAAGAGATGGAAGAGAGAATCTCAGGCACATAATATAAACTAGAAGAAATAGATTCATCGACCAAAGAAAATCATAAATCCAACAAATCATTAACACAAAACATCCAGGAAATATGGGACACCATGAAAAGGGCAAACCTAAGAATAATAGGCATAGAGGAAGGTGAGGAAGCCCAGCTCAAAGGTGCCGAAAACATATTCAACAAAATTATAGAGGAAAACTTTCCCAATCTGAAGAAGGACATGCCCATGAAAGTATAAGAAGCATACCGAACCCCAAATAGGCTGGACCAAAGAAAAAAGACCCCTCGACATATAATAATCAAAACACCTAGCATACGGAATAAAGAAAGAATATTAAGAGCAGCAAAGGAAAAAGGACAGGTAACATATAAAGGCAGACCTATCAAAATTACACCTGACTTCTCCATGGAAACCCTCAAGGCCAGAAGGTCCTGGATAGATGTTCTAAAAGTATTAAGGAACACGGATGCCAGCCTAGGCTACTATATCCAGCAAAACTCTCAGTCAATATAGATGGAGAGAACAAGATATTCAATGACAAAACCAGATTTTCCCAATATGTATCTACAAACCCAGCCCTACAGAAAGTATTGGAAGGAAAATTCCAACCCAATGAAGGTAACTACGCCCACAAAAATGTAGGCAACAGATAAGCCAACTACACCAGAAACCTAGCATGAAGCAGAACAAATATATTCACAATACCACTGCCAACAACAAACCTAAATCAAACAAGCATCAACAATCAATGCTCCTTAGTCACCCTCAACATTAATGGTATTAACTCACCTATAAAAAGACACAGGCTAACAGAATGAATACAAATACAGAATCCATCCTTCTGCTACATACAAGAAACACATCTTAGCTCCAAAGATAGACATTACCTTAGGGTAAAGGGATGGAAAAAGATTTTCCAATCAAATGGAAATAAGAAGCAAGCAGGTGTAGATATCCTAATATCTAACAAGTTAGACTTCAAACCAAAACTAGTCAAAAGAGATGAAGACGGTCATTTCATATTCATCTCAGGAGAAATCCATCAACACAAAATCTCAATTCTGAACATCTATGCCCCTAATAAAAAGTCACCCACATTCGTAAAAGAAACACTACTAAAACTCAAAGCTCATATAACCTCACACACTTATAGTGGGAGACTTCAATACACCACTCTCAACACTAGACAGGACCACAAATCAGAAACTCAACAAAGAAACAAAAAGAATTAACAGAAGTTATGTCTCAACTGGGGTTAACAGATATCTATAGAACATTCCATCCAAAAACAAAAGAATATACCTTCTTCTCTGCTCCACATGGAACCTTCTCTAAAATCGACCACATACTAGGAGACATAACAAACCTCAACAGATACAAGAGAATAGGAATAGTCCCCTGTATCTTATCGGACCACCATGCTTTAAAATTGGAATTCAACAACACACAAATAGCTGAAAACCTGCAAACTCATGGAAACTGAACAATGTGCAATTGCACCACTCCTGGGTCAAAGAAGAAATAAAGAAAGAAATTAAAGACTTTCTAATGTTCAACGAGAATGAGGATACAACATACCCGAACTTATGGGACACCTTGAAAGCAGAGCTACGAGGTAAGTTCATTGAACTAAGTGCCCATATGAAGAAAACAGAGGATAGTCACATAGGAGAATTAACAGCCCAACTGAAAACCTTATAACAGAGAGAAGCGAATTCACCCGGCAGGAGTAGACGCCAGAAAATAATCAACTTGAGGGCTGAAATCAACAAAATAGAAACCAGGAAAACAATACAAAAAATCAATGCAACAAAGAGTTGGTTTTTTGAGAAAAACAACAAGATAGACAAACCTTTATCCGAATTAACGAAAAAGCAGAGACAGAACATGCAAATTAACAAAATCAGAAACGAAATGGGGAACATAACAACATACACAGAGGAAATCCAGACAATTTTCAGGTCATACTTTCAAAATCTGTATTCCACATAAATTGAAAATTCAAAGGAAATTGACAAGTTTCTGGATAACTATCACTTACCAAAATTAAATCAAGAACAGACAAACAACTTAAATAGACTTACAACCCGCAATGAAATAGAAGCAGTCATCGAATGTCTTCCAACGAAAAAAAGTCCAAGGCCAGATGGATTCAGTGCAGAATTCTACCAGACATTCAAGGAAGAACTAATACCACTACTCTTCAAAATATTCCACAAGATAGAAACAAAAGGTTTGTTGCCAACTCTTTTTTTGAGGGCACAATAACTTTGGTACCCAAACCTCACAAAGACACAAGTAAGAAAGAAAACTACAGACCAATATCCCTGATGAACATCGATGCAAAAATACTCAATAAAATACTGGCAAACCGAATTCAAGAATACATCAGAGAAATCATCCACCATGATCAAGTAGGCTTCATACCTGGATTGCAGGGATGGTTTAACATACGAAAATCTATCAACGCGATCCACCATATAAAAAACTGAAAAAGAAAACCCATATGATTATCTCCCTAGATGAGGAAAAAGCCTTCCACAAAATTCAACACCCTTTCATGATAAAGGTATTAGAGAGGTCAGGGATAATAGGAACCTACCTAAACATAATAAGAGCAATATACAGCAAACCAACTGCCAACATCAAACTGAATGGAGAGAAACTTAAGCCAATTCCTCTAAAATCAGGAACAAGACAAGGCTGTCCTCTCCTTCCATATCTCTTGAATATCATACTAGAAGATCTAGCTAATGCTATAGGACAACAAAAGGTGATCAAGGGCATCCAAATTGGAAAGGAAGAAGTCAAACTGTCTCTATTTGCAGATGATATGATAGTTTATATAAGGGACCCAATAAACTCTAGCAGGGAACACCTACAGCTGATAAACACCTTCAGCAAACTAGCAGGATACAAGATAAACTCAAAAAAATCAGTAGCCCTACTTTTTTCAGACGACAATAGGACAGAGAAAGAAATCAGAGAAACATCACCCTTTACAATAGCCACAAGTAACATAAAGTATCTTGGTGTAACGCTTACAAAACAAGTAAAAGACCTATATAATAAGAACTTTGTGACTCTAAAGAAAGAAATTAAAGAAGATACCAGAAAATGGAAAGATCTCCCATGCTCTTGGATAGGTAGGATAAACATAGTAAAAATGGCAATCTTAGCAAAAGCAATCTACAGATTCAATGCAATCCCCATTAAAATCCCACCACAATTCTTCACCGACCTTGAAAGGATAATAATCAACTTTATATGGAAAAACAAAAGACCCAGGATAGCCAAAACAACCCTATACAATAAAAGAACTTCAGGAGGCATCTGCATTCCTGACTTTAAGCTCTACTACAGAGTTATAGTTCTGAAAACAGCCTGGTATTGGCATAACAATAGACAGGTAGACCAATGGAATCAAATTGAAAATCCTGATATTATTACACGCACCTATGAAGACCTGATTTTCGACAAAAAGCTAAAATTATACAATGGGGGCAAAGACAGCATCTTCAACAAATGGTGCTGGCACAATTGGATGAGGGTGTGTAGAAGACTGCAGATAGACCCATGTCTGTCACCATGCACAAAACACAAGTCCAAATGGATCAAAGACCTCAACATCAATCCAGCCACATTGAACCTCTTAGAAGAGAAAGTAGGAGGTACCCTTGAACAAATTGGTATAGGAGACTGCTTCTTGAACATAACTCCAGGGGCACAGACACTGAAAGAAACAATTAATAAATGGGACCTCTTCAAACTTAGAAGCTTCTGTAAGGCAAAGGACACAGTTGACAAGACCAAACGGCAGCCCACAGACTGGGAAAAGATTTTCACTAATCCTATATCCGACAAAGGGCTGATCTCCAAAATATACAAAGAACTGAAGAAACTAGTCAACAAAACACCAAATAACCCTATTAAAAAATGGGGTACAGAACTGAAGAAAGAATTCTCAATGGAGGAAATCAAAAAGGCTGAAAGACACTTAAGAAAATGCTCCACATCCATAGCTATCAGGGAAATGCAAATCAAAACAACTTTGAGATACCATCTTACCCCTGACAGAATGGCTAAAATTAGAAACACCAGTGATGACTTATGTTGGAGAGGATGTGGAGAAAGGGGAACAGTCCTCCACTGCTGGTGGGAGTGCAAACTCATACAGCCATTTTGGAGATCAGTATGGCTGTTCCTCAGGAAAATGGGAATTAGTTTACCACAGGACCCAGCAATCCCCCTCTTAGGCATATACCCAAAGGATTCACATCAATGCAACAAAGACATCTGTTCAACTATGTTCATAGCAGCTCTATTTGTAATAGCAAGAACCTGGAAGCAACCTAGATGCCCCTCAATTGAAGAATGGTTAATGAAGATGTGGCACATCTACACAATGGAATACTACTGTGCAGAAAAAAATAATGGTATCTTGAAATTCGTAGGCAAGTGGATGGCACTTGAAGAAACCATCCTGAATGAGGTAAACCAGTCACAAAAAGAGAAACACAGTATGTACTCACTCATATATGGATTTTAGAACTAAATCAAATGATCACCAGCCTATAATTCACATCACCAGAGGAACTGGGATACAAGTTGTATTCTAAGAGATTCATATAAAGTCCCTCACAGAACTGGGAAGGGACAAGTCCCCCAGAGCTCAGGTAAAGTGGGGGAGGACAGCGAATGGAGAGAGAAGTAGGAGAAAATGAGGGGGAAGAGGTAGTCATGTGCGACCAGGAGGATTGAGCCTGGTTAGGAATGGAAAATAGGAAAGAGAGAGAGAGAGAGAGAGAGACAGAGACAGAGACACAGAGAGAGAACATAAAAGAGGGAGCCAATATTGGTTTGAAGATAAAGTTGAACACAAAGAAAGGTCGAGGGAACTACAAGACTGCTCCCAACTAACAATCTCAGCTTCCATGGAAAGGCTATCATAAATGCCCTTCCCGGAGAGTATGATCAACAAGTAAATTGTCCATGGAGTCCTCAACTAATGCCTGTTGAAAATAGGAGAAAACACCCATACATAAACACTGAGTCAAACTAGAACCCAGGAGCAGATGGAGAAGACCATGCGGTAGAAGTTCAGCATACCTGAACAAGAAGGAGCTAATAGCCACTAGACTGATAGATGGTAAGCCAGCATGGGACTGACTCAGGCCCCCCTGAATATGGGTCTTAGCCAGAAGGTCTGAGCAGTCTAAGAGACCTCAGACTGTGGAGCCGGGATGTATCCCTGGTGCACAAAAGGACTTTGCAAACATATCCCCCATGGAGGGATAACTGCCTTATTCTAGAGATAGGAGAGAAGCCCTAGTCCCTACTTCACAGGACCTGTCAGATCTACATGACCCCAATTGGATGGCATTCCCCTACATATGGTATTGTGGTGGGGGGTTGGGAGGGGAGGGTGTTTAGAGTGCATGTGAGAGGGCAGAGAGTGTAAAAGGGAGGGAAGAAGGGAGGGAGGCCTGGAGGGGAGGGAGGGAGGGAGTGGGAACTGGGATCAACATGTAAAATAATAAATTAAAAAAAAAAAAAAAACGCTTTGACTCCAAAATTTAAGTGGAAGAACAAGTTACTGTGGAAAAGGATTTCTAGATTTGTTTCCACAGAAAATGAAAAGATGTGGATTCCTTCCAGACTAATGTGGTTTGATCACGCCAGACTGCCTGAAACAGAGTACAAGCTGTTCCTAAATTCCAAACAGCTGGACAAAACAGCCCTACAGACTACAGCTAAGATATCTGAATCTTCTTCGAATCCACCAAGACAGCGCCCCTTATCAGCAGGAAGTAGTTTGGAAAGAACGACGCCCAAATTCCCAAATATTGTGTATAAATATTTGTTTTCATTTAATTGGACTTTGTTATATAAAATTAAATAAAAAAAATATATAAAAAATAGACACAAGCAATATGAAATATTTTTGGATTATGCTTACCAAACAAACAAAAGACCTGTATAAGAAGAAATTTGTGCCTTTAAAGAAAGAAATTAAAGAAAATACCAGAAAATGAAAATATCTCCCAAAGATAAACATATTAAAAACTGCAATATTGCAAAAAGCAATCTACAGATTAAATGCAATACCCATCTAACACCTGGCACAATTCTTCACAAACCTTGAAAGAACAATCATAAACTCTATGTGGAAAAACAAAAAACACAGGGTAGCCAAAACAAACCTGTACAACAAAGCAACTTCAGGGGGCAGCACGCCCCTGACTTCATACTTTATTATAGAGCTGTCGTCCAGAAAACAGCTTCATATTGGCACTAAAAATAGACAGATAAGCAAATGGAATCAAATTGAAAAACCTGATATTAAGCCACACAACTAGGAACACCTTATTTTTTACAATGAAGCTAAATTTATACAATGGAAAAAAGAAAGCACCTTCAACAAATGGTGCTGCCATATTGGATATTGTTGTGTAAAAAACTGCAGATAGATCTATGTCTATCACTGTGCTAAAACTTAAGTCCTAATAGATCAAAGACATCAACATAAATCCAGCCAAACTGAACCTGTCAGAACAGAAAGTGGGAGGTAACCTTTAATGAATTGGTACAAGAGACTGCTTCCTGAACATAAAATAAGTAGCACAAACACTGAGATCAACAATTAATAAATGGGACTTTCTGAAATTGGTTTAACATATGAAAATCTATCAACGTGATTCACCATATAAACAAACAGAAAAAGAAAAAAACATATGATTATCTCCCTAGATGCGGAAAAAGCCTTCGACAAAATTCAACACCCTTTCATGTTAAAGGTCTTGGAGAGGTCAGGGAAAACAGGAACATACCTAAACATAATAAGAGCAATATACAGCAAACCAACTGCTAACATCAAACTGAATGGAGAGAAACTTAAGCCAATTCCTCTAAAATCAGGAACAAGACAAGGCTGTCCTCTCTCTCCATATCTCTTCAATATCGTACTAGAAGTTCTAGCTAATGCTATAAGACAACAAAAGGAGATCAGTGGGATCCAAATTGGAAAGGAAGAAGTCAAACTGTCTCTATTTGCAGATGATATGATAGTTTATATAAGCGACCCAATAAACTCTAGCAGGAAACTCCTACAGCTGATAAACACCTTCAGCAAACTAGCAGGATACAAGATAAACTCAAAAAAATCAGTAGCCCTACTTTTTTTCAGACGACAAAGAGACAGAGAAAGAAATCAGAGAAACATCACCCTTTACAATAGCCACAAGTAACATAAAGTATCTTGGTGTAACGCTTACCAAACAAGTAAAAGACCTATATAATAAGAACTTTGTGACTCTAAAGAAAGAAATTAAAGAAGATACCAGAAAATGGAAGGATCTCCCATGCTCTTTTTTAGGTAGGATTAACATAGGAAAAATGGCAATCTTACCAAAAGCAATCTACAGATTCAATGCAATCCCCATTAAAATCCCACCACAATTCTTCACCGACCTTGTAAGAATAATAATCAACTTTATATGGAAAAACAAAAGACCCAGGATAGCCAGAACAACCCTATACAATAAAAGAACTCCAGGAGGCATCAGCATTCCTGACTTTAAGCTCTACTACAGAGCTATAGTTCTAAAAACAGCATGGTATTCGCATAAAAATAGACAGGTAGACCAATGGAATCTAATTGAAAATCCTGATATTAATACACACACCTATGAAGACCTGATTTTCGACAAAAAGCTAAAATTATACAATGGGGGCAAAGACAGCATCTTCAACAAATGGTGCTGGCACAATTGGATGAGGGTGTAGAAGACTGCAGATAGACCCATGTCTGTCACCATGCACAAAACACAAGTCCAAATGGATCAAAGTCCTCAACATCAATCCAGCCACATTGAACCTCTTAGAAGAGAAAGTAGGAGGTACCCTTGAACAAATTGGTATAGGAGACTGCTTCTTGAACATAACTCCAGGGGCACAGACACTGAAAGAAACAATTAATAAATGGGACCTCTTCAAATTTAGAATCTTCTGTAAGGCAAAGGACACAGTTGACAAGACCAAACGGCAGCCCACAGACTGGGAAAAGATTTTCACCAATCCTATATCCAACAAAGGGCTGATCTCCAAAATATACAAAGAACTCAAGAAACTAGTCAACAAAACACCAAATAACCCTATTAAAAAATGGGGTACAGAAATGAAGAA